>NC_050574.1:46785908-46983408 GCF_011100635.1 Trichosurus vulpecula
ACATCCCGTGTTCTAAGGGCCCTCTCAGCTCTGATATTCTTTGTTCTAAGACCCCTCCCAGCTCTGACATTCTTTGTTCTAAGACCCCTCCCAGCTCTGACATTCTCTGTTCTAAGGGCCCTCCCAGCTCAGACATCCCGTGTTCTAAGGGCCCTCTCAGCTCTGATATTCTTTGTTCTAAGACCCCTCCCAGCTCTGACATTCTCTGTTCTAAGGGCCCTCTCAGCTCAGACATCCCATGTTCTAAAGGTCCTCTCAGCTCTGACATTCTTTGTTCTAAGACCCCTCCCAGCTCTGACATTCTCTGTTCTAAGGGCCCTCTCAGCTCAGACATCCCATGTTCTAAGGGTCCTCTCAGCTCTGACATTCTTTGTTCTAAGACCCCTCCCAGCTCTGACATTCTCTGTTCTAAGGGCCCTCTCAGCTCAGACATCCTGTGTTCTAAGGGCCCACTCAGCTCAGACATCCCATGTTCTAAGGGCCCTCTCAGCTCTGACATTCTTTCTGCTAAGACCCCTCCCAGCTCTGACATTTGAGAATTCAGTGTGGACAATATCTTTAATGATAATTAATGCCATAAGCTAGCAGCATTCAAAGCCATTGCCACCTGGTGGCACCTCAGCAACAGGACATTCTCACATGTCCAGTGCCAAATCTCGGCTCTCACAGTTGTTTTTGCCTTCCTCCAGCTCCCTTCTTCTCTCAGGTCTCAGAGGGAACCATGGGCTCTAAATATGGAGAGGACTTTGGACTCCATCTAGTTCCCCCACCCAATTATTTTACAAATGAAGACATGGAGACACAGAGGGCTTTAGTGCTTCACCTAAGGTCCCAGAAAAGAAGGAGCGGAGTAGACCCTAATTCTCCTGACTCTTCCCCATCCAGTGGCTCTCCTTTTTGGAAGAAACATCTAAAATCTTTGCCTTCTTGTCTCATCTGTTATTCTGAAATAGCAGAGGAAACTTGGACACTTAGAGACAGACACAGAGACAGAGCTGGTCAGAGAAAGAGAGAGACAAAGATTGACAGAGAGACAGGCAGAGACAAAGAGGGAGAGATATGAAAACAGAAAGAAGTGGAGAGTGAGAGAAACAGAGAATGAGAATTTTAAGATATTAAACAAATTAGAAGTAAATTTCATTCCTCTACTGATTCAGGTCCCAAGGCTCCCAGCTAACAACTCCAGAGGGGATTTCTGCATTGAGAGATAAGGTGGCCAGCAGCCAGAGTGGTCATTGCATCTTCAAATGCTTTCTAATTAAGTTCCAGTCTGTCTCTGTGGGCCAAGGAGCCCTCAGAAGATAACAAAGCAGCAAGAATGCCCCAATGAGATGGCAGATGAAGCCTCTGTTGCTCACAATGTACCCCAGAGCGGGCTGATGATTAATTTGAAATGGAAAGCCTGCTGCCTGGCGTTTAGGCCATTGAGTGACCATGGAGGTCTTGAGAGACTAGATGCTGCTATATCCCCAGTTCTCTCCCATTTCTGTGATTATGGGATTAACTGTAACTGGTATTGCCAGACATCAGGAGATTTGGGGCAGCTAGGTGGCAGAGGGGATGGAGTACCAGGCCTGGAGTCAATAAGACTCATCTTCCTTAGTTCAAATCTGGCCTCAGAACACATACCAGCTATATGACCCTGGACAAGTCACATAACCCTGTCTGCCTCAGTTTCCTCATCTGTAAAATGAGCTGAAGAAGGAAATGGCAAACCACTCCAGTATCTTTGCCAAGAAAACTCTAAATGGGGTCACAAAGAGTCAGATATGACTGAAATGACTGAATAGCAACAAGAACAGCAAATATACTCATTCCACCTTCTGTTCCCCAACTCTGGTGGCTAATCCTGGGTGACTCATTCTTCATAGACTTCCTACCAGGATGCTGAAAGTCTAAAGGAGGATTCTTGGTTCACATGAAGTACTGTATCTTTCTTGAATTAATTCAAATGTTTATTACATTCTAAGCTTTTCTGTCACATAAATATTCTGTTATTGGGTTTTATTTTATGTTGTACAGGTGTCTTTAAAAATGGGAGAGCTGGGAGAAACATTAGACCTTAGAATGTCAGAGCTGGGAGGGAACTTACAACACAAAATGTCAGATATGAGAGGATCATTAGAACACAGAATGTCAGAGCTGGGAGGGACCTGAGAGCAGAGAATTCAACCTTTCAGCCATAGAATACCAGAATTAGAAGGGGCCTTAGAACCCAGAATGTTAGATTACAATTTACTTATATGTTAGCTGATAAGTCGCAAGAAGTTATACAAGGCACATGAATGTTAAGCAACACACACAGGGTCCCACAGCTAAGCAAATGTCAGAGACCAGATTTGATTCCAGGCCTTCTTGATGATGAGACAAGCCTCTATCTGCTATGCCAAACTGCCCCTGGGAGCACATTATTTCATCAAAATCCTCCTTTCCCTAGTCTATCCACATAGTATGGGCTGGTAAAACCAACAATTACATTCCTCCCTGTGCCTGGTTCTGATCATGTGTCTTAAAGCTTAAAACTCAGGTTTCCCAAGGAAAAAAATCATCTGCACACAGTATATTTGAAGCTGCATCATTTAGAATGATGTTACCAGCCCTGCCCAGCTCCTCCCTGTAAGGGGCCTATTCTCCCAAAGAGAGCAGACCAGGACTCAGCCTCCACTCTCCCCTCTGACCTAACCACCCCTGATGAAGCATTCTTTATGAGGCAGAGCATCTTCCCAGCAACTGTGCATTTAAATAAGACAATTGCAGTTCAGAAAGTGGGGGTTGGCCTCCTGAATGGGGATCCACTATTTTTTTACAGTCTGTGTGCTGGTGACTGCAGAACGTAGCCAAAATCATAACCAACCACATCGTTGTCTCTGCTAGCAATTATAAAGGAGGGTTTGGGGGTGGGTGGGGAGGATCTTGGCATTTCATCCATTAGGGGAATTCTCAGCATGGAAATTCCCTCTACCATTGTAGATCATAGAATACAAGATTTAGAGCTGGGAGGGAGCTCAGAAGCCATCTATTTCAGCCCGTTCGTTTTGATTCATGAGGACACTGAGTCCCATAGAGGTTAAGTGAGTTTTTCAAGGTCATTCATGTAGAAAACGACAGAGCTGAAATTGCCACCCATCTTCTGAATCCAAACCACTGTACCAGTGTGGCTTCCCTGGAATGAACAACTCATCTGCAACTGTCTTATAGAATTGCCTCTAGCCCTGAGAGGTTTAGCAACCAGAATCACATAGCCAGAATGTGACAGAGGCAAGATTTGAACCTGGTTCTCCATTTACTCCAAGTCTTACTTGCTAATCACTATTTGGCACGCTTGCTATAAGAGAACATGCAGTTGTGACAAATAATGTTACTGTTCTTCCCATCCTTGTTACTAGTGAAGCTTCCAAAGTGACCGTTCCACAAACCTCTGAGACCCCTGAGATTCCACTGGCATAGGGAACTAACTCCCTGATAAGGAAACTGATACCAAGGCAGGCCAGCCCCTGCTCGGCAACTTTTAATATTAGAAATATGTCTGGACCACGGAGAAGTTAAGAGACTTGCCCAAGGTCACACAGCCTTTATGTGTCAGGATTGGGTTGGGAAATCAGCTCCTACACCAGCTCTGTATTCACCAACCTGCACGGCCTTGGACGCCCATTTTAGAGATGGGGAACTATTATCCCTATTTTATAGGTGGGGATATAAAGTCCCAGGAAGGGTAACTGATCACACAGATAGAAATGGCGGGTTCTAGGACTGAGAGTCACAAAATTTCAGAGTGGGAAAGGACCTCGAAGGCCACCTAGTCCAACCCATATTTGAGAATGAATTCACACTTACTCACGTGGAATCACAGAGTTAGGCCTCTGAGGTCACCTAGACCAACTTCTGCCTCCCCCACCCCTGAAAAAAAAACATACCAAACAAGAGACCAGTTCTTCTCACTTAAAGTCCAGAGTGGTTAAATGATGAAGAAGGCCTCAAATCTGTAGAGTGCCTACTGTGTGCGAGGCACTGTGCTGAGTGGTTTACAAATATGATCTCATTTGATCCTCACAGCAACGCCATGAGGTAGGCACTATTATTATCCCTAGTTTACAGTTCAGGAAACTGAGGCAAACTGGAGAATAGTTGTCTTTTAATATGAAAAGCAACATCTGAGGGGAAGTTTTTCTTCATGACAAATTGTGACTACAATTTGAAAGAAGGCAGGGTGAGATGTGGGGCACCAGACCCCAAGGGGAAAAGGGGGAAAGACAGATTCGTGGCTGCTCCACCTGAATTGGACAAGAGGAGGCTTCTCAGGGTGCTCTCATTTCTTCTTCTTACCTGAATCCTTTACCTTTCAAATGCCAGGCCCTGCTAGACAAAACAGCCAGGGCTCATGAAACAGGGGAAACAAAAGCAGGGCATCTGGTCTCTGACTGCTGTCACACACACACACACACACACACACACACACACACACACACACGCACACACACACACACACACACACACACACACACACACACACACACACGCATACACACACACCCCTCCCCTCTCCAGGGCGGCCTTTTTGGAGAGGCTCCCAAGCCTTCCTGCTGCGTCCTGGGCCCTGGAGATAAAGGAGCAGATTGTCTGAGCTAGGGAGGCCTCTTTGTGTAGAACATCGGGAGGCCCAGACAAGGGAGGTCAACCCCAGCCTTGAGCAAGCCAGGTATGAAGGAGCCCAGCTGTCCCTGTTCTAGCGGCAGCAATCGGGCTCCTAATGGCTTCAGAGAGCAGCCCAGCCCAGACAATTTGAATGCTGGTTGATCATCTTCTCACCCTTCCTCCTCCCCTTTTCCTTTTTTTTTCTTTTAATCTGGCTCAGATTGTTGGATTGTCCCACACTGTTGTTATCTCTTTAAAGAGCATGAGGAAGAGAGGAGCTTACACACACACACACACACACACACACACACACACACACACACACACAGAGGCATCTGTTGGAAAAATTGGGGAATTCTCATCTTTGCTACTCTAAATGTCTGTGGTCTTTGGTCCTTCATTATCAGGAAGAGGGATAACACCTAATTCCTTGAGCCAGGATTCTTGGAATCTGTTGGCCTGGGTTATGGAGAATATGAATTCTGAGCCCCGGAAAACAAAGGCAGAGGTGCGGGGAGACAGAGAGAGAGAGAGAGAGAGAGAGAGAGAGAGAGAGAGAGAGATCTATAGAGAGATATAGAGAAAGAGAAAGGGAAGAGAGACATAGAGGGATACAAAGAGAGAGAATGAGAGAGATAGAGACAGAATGAGAAAGACACAGAGACAGAGAGGTATCTAAAGAGAACCCCAGAGCACAAGGATCATCAAGGGGATTCCTAAATCAGTAGTTACCCCACTCCCGGGCATTGATATTCACTGTGGTTTTGTGCAGTGGTATTGAACCCAAAATGAAGCCGATCCCTGTGGGCCTCATATTAACATAGAAAACCAGAATTTAACATTATCTATGTCACATTATAGTTTTATTTATTTAGTTAAACATTTCCCAATTACATTTTAATCTGGCTCAGGCTTGCTCCAGACTTTGCAATATGGCCCTTGACATCTCTGGGCAGTGGATAACGAACAGGTCTTACACTCAAGAAGGTCCAGGCCTAAGTCTTGCCTCTGACTCCTATTGGCTATTTACCCCTTCACCTCTCAGGGCTTTAGGCAGTTCTCTAAAACCATATATCAGAGAAGGTTCTGACCTGACCTGGTAGAAGGAGACTCCTTATTCAGGAGAGCCCCATATTAATAAAACCACAGTCCCAGGCCTAATCCCTACTGCCAGGCCCATAGATCAGGATCATAACTTGAGAGCTTGAAGGGCCTTTAAGAACTACCTAGTCCATACCCCTTATTCTATAGGAATGGTAGCCCCGGAGAGGCCACCCAAGGTTCCAAGATCATACAGGTACTAAGTGTCAGAGCCAGGATTCATGCCCAGGTTTTTCTGACCCCAAACACAGGATACTTTCCATTGTACTATGTTATTGACTCAATGACAAATATCAATCTGTTCAAAATGACTTCTATATAATGGTAGCAGGATTCTTAAAAGCTTGCTTTTGGAGCTGAATATGTAATTTCCTTGGTACCTATTTAAGATGACCAGCGGCAGAACAGTTAGTTGCCAGCTGGCTTGGTAGAGATATACTTCAAAATAATCCTAAAACCTATGCAATCCTAAAACATATCCTAAAGCCAATGCTAAACCCAATTAGTCCTAGAAAGAAAATGGCACTGAATTGTCTCTCTTAAATCTAGTTGGGCATCCCTAGTCACATGAGGCCACATGGACCCAACCCCTTGTAAGAAGAATGTGGGGGAAGAGAAAACAGAGGGGAGAAGAGAAAGCTGAGGCAGGCCTCCACTCCTCAGCCCAACTCCAGGTCAGAGCAGAGCCAATATGCAAAGCAAGATTGGGCTATAATGCTCCATTGTGGCTCCCTAGAAAAGAAATGGCCTGGGATCCTACTAGGGATTGTTGCTTCCCTGGGTCACTATATGGGAAGAGAGAGGAAAGCTCATGAGAATGTTGCTAGTCTGCTTCCATCAGGCCTGTGCCAGATTCACTTCTGTACATCACATTTTTAGTAAGGACACCAATAAACTGGAAAATATCCCAAGGAAGACAACCAGAATGTTGAAGGACCACAAAATCATGAGTATCAGCTGAAAGAGCTTGGGATGTGAAGCCTATAGAGAAGGCTCTGGGCCTTCTGCCAGTTAGCTTTAAGAACCTGAAAAGGCTGCCATGGAGAAGACTGTTTGGCTTTAGAGGGCAGAGCCAGGAGTAATGGTTAGAAGTCCCCAAAGGCAAGCTTACACCAGAAGGAGTGAAAAGCTTCCTCAGAGTTAGGGCCATCCTTGTCCAAGTTTAGGGAGTCATTTTCCCCTCTCTGGAGGTCTTAAAGCAAAGCATGGATGGTCACTTGTCAGGCCATGTTATAGCGGGGATTCTCTTTTGGCTTTGGGGTGTTGGACATTGAGCTCCTAACTCTTAAATTCAGAGATTCTCTTTTGAAACTTTGTCTTTACATCCAGAAAGCCTAGTATGGTGCCTTCTACATAGCAGATACATAATAAATGCTTATTGAATAATATATGAATAGGATGGGCATTTGGGGGCATTTAAAGATAGAGCCCTGGGCTTGGAGTCAGGAAGCACTGAGTTAAATTCCAGCTTCAGAAACTTATTGTGTGACCCTGGGCAAGTCACTTAACTCTGTTTTCTTGAATTTTCTCTTTTGTAAAATGAGCTAGAGAAGGAAATGGCAAATCACTCTGGTATCTTTGTCAACAAAACCCCTCAAAAAGGGGTCACAGTGAGTGACAGCACGACTGAACGAAAACAACAAAAATGCCATGGGCATTTTAACAGTGGTCCTCTAGGGAAGAGAACCTTTCAGGTTCTTTCTCTGTGTGTGTGTGTGTGTGTGTGTGTGTGTGTGTGTGTGTGTGGTAGAGCATTAGAGCTTAGAGCAATCTGATTGTCTGGGTGCCTTTCCCTGGATATCTGTGATTTCTCTGTTTTGTTGTATGTGACCCTGGGAAGAGCTTTGTCCAGTCTAATGTACTTCAAGTACTTAGGGCTTAAAATATTACATACAACAACAACAACAAAAAAGTGGTCCTCTGGGAAGGGGCTCTTCTCTCTTCTTTCTCCTTATCTAACCCTTTAGTGATTGTAAATGAAGGTAGGAGGCCAGGAAGAGAGAAGAAAGGGAGGATTCAGTCCAAGTCAGAAAGGGCATTTGGGGCTCCTGAGCTGGTGTTTGGGGGCAAATTAGTTGCCCTGCCCAGACTCTATCAAATTACAAGGAATGGGCGATTTCCTAGGTAAAAGGTTTGCTTTTGCCTTTGTGTACAATTGTCAGTATCAAGGAGGTCAGAAGCACAATTGCAACGGGCTTGAACTCTTCATGAAAAGTTGAGCATCTCCTCACAGAAGAGCTATAACTAGAA
Organism: Trichosurus vulpecula; assembly: GCF_011100635.1. NCBI lineage: Eukaryota > Metazoa > Chordata > Mammalia > Diprotodontia > Phalangeridae > Trichosurus > Trichosurus vulpecula. Next base: position 46,793,892 of record NC_050574.1, read on the forward strand.
GCATTTTCCTATGGCAAAGGCCTCAAAACATGCCCAGGGCAAGCAACATGAAATGTGTTCTCAGCTGAGTTTGGGGGTGGAGAAGACAAGACAGAAACCCTACAAGCTTTTGCCTGCATGGATAATGGTAATCTGAACTTGGCTGCTTAGTCCCAATGCCCCACCCTGGTTTTGGCCCTGCTTCATAAAAAGAGTCTACCACCCAGGAAGCAGGTGACCACTCCCACTGAGAAGTGAGCCAATTGTAAGCAAGCTTAATGCTACCTAGAAACGGAGGGTGCCCTTAGGGCCCTTTCCATCTTATTAGCATATTTTCTGATTATTAGATCTCTCTCTCTCTGTCTCTCTCTCAATAGAGACAGAGTGAAGCAGAGAGACAGAGAACAGACAGAAAATGACAGAAATAAAGAGACACAGAGACAGAAAGGGGAAAAGTGGCAGACAGAAAGAGAAAGACAGACAGACAGAGAGAATTCTTCAGTGTCCTACTCCCTGTTATTTCAGATGCGTGAGTGAAAAGTATTGTTCAAGTGGCTTCAGTGATTCCCCTGTGATGCTAGGTTCATGGAGATGTTCCAATGCAGACTCTAAGATTCCAGGATAGTCATAATACAAAGGTTTTCTCCAGTTTAACTCTCAGTAGCTTTCCTCAGGAGTTCTTTCCTTTGTCTCCCCTCTCCAGTCCATCTTCCGAAGGTGATGCCCAAGGTGATATTCCTAGAACACAGTTCTGATCATGTCCTGCCCCTATTCAACCACGTCCACTGATTCTCTATTGCCATTAGGATCTAATGAAAGTTTTGCTGCTTGACTTTTGAAACTCTCCCTAAATCCCAAACCTCTCTTTGCAGCTTTGTTCCTCCTGACTCTCCTTCCCACATTCCCCAGTCTAGTCAAATGAGCCTTCTTGCAATTTCTGGGTGGCTAAAGGAGCTCTGGAAAGGGCAGGAGCTAGGACCAATGTTTGTTCATGGCTTCTGATATTTCAGGTGCATAGCCAGAACCTTCCATCCACTTCTGGGTATTTGTGCTCTAGGAGCACATTATATATGTGCAGGGTGGATGGAGGATCATCAACCACAGTCATTATGGGCCTACTATGTGATAAGAAGTGGTGATATAGCCCCCCCCAAAAAAATGATTCTTGTAGGTGCTGACTTTAACAAGGGGAGGGGAGTAGAGGCAGGGAGACATCGTGTATATTTATAAGTATTTCTAGCATGAATAGCTTTTGAATAATTGCAAGTGAAACACAAGGTAATTAGGGAGTGAGGCCACTAGCAATTGGGGCATAAGAAAAGGACTCATGTAGAAGATAGGAACTGAGCTATCTTGAAGGAAGTAAGGGATTCTATAAGGCAGAGATAAGGAAGAGTTTGGGAGTGGAGAAGACTGAGGCAGGGAGATGGGAGATAGAGCTCCACAAGTGAGGATATGTCTGTTTGGCAGGATCATGCAGTGTGGAAGACAGACATATAGGTAGATAGATAGACAGATAGACATTCAGATAGACAGATAGACAGACAGACAGATAGATAGATAGATGATGGATAGATAGATAGATAGATGGATGGATGGATGGATGGAGAGGCTGTGCCAGGAGTTCTTTTCAGTGCTGAGGATAAAAGTATTGTGAAACAAGATAATCCCTGTCTTCAAAAAGCTTGTATTCTAATGCAGGAAGAAAATCTAAAAGGGAAGCTGGGAAGGGAGTGGGCAGTACTACAGAGGTGCCCAGTGTAGACCTGGCATGGAAAAGTCATAAAGGTCTGGTTCTGGGCAAGATAAAGTAAAGAAAATTCACTTTCTAAGAGCCCAGGATTGTTCTGGGGTAGAGTGCGAGGTTTTTAGAGTGGGAATGATGGCTAGAGTAAAGACAGCATGATGTGGTGGAGAGAGGGAGCAATGCATAATGAGTGAGCCAAGACAAATACATTGGCACCATTTTCTGAAGCACTTTAAAAGCCACAAGAGTTTATGTTTGATTATAGAGGCAATAAGAAGCCACTAGAGATGGAGAGGAACTTGGACATCACCTCATCCAACATTTTTTTTCACAGATCAGCAGCCTCAGAGAGGTGAGATGACAAGGCCAAGGCCACCAGCAGAAATGGGGTTCTAGTAAAAGATATTTTGGGGGATCAGACCAGATCTTTCACTCACGATAGGAACCACCAATGAGGAAATGAGTTCCATCAATCCAGACTGGAATTTATAGCCTAAGAGAGTTGCCTGGGACCCTTAGAAGTTGACTTACTTGGGCTCCCACAGCCAGTACATGTTAGGAGTGAGCCTTGAACCCAGAGAATTCCTGACTTGAAGGCCACCTTTCCATCTGCACTATGCAATGCTGCTCCTCGATAACAACAATAAATATTATTAATATTAATAATAATGAGTAGTAGTGATATTCACATAGCCCTTTAACGTTTTCAAACCCCAGTATGTGCATTATCCTGTTCAAGCCTTACAACTACACCGTGAAGTAGACGTTACTATCCACAATTTACAGAGATAGAAACTGAGGTTCAGATAGGTTTGTTAACTTGTGGAGGCTCACACAGCTACTAAGTGTTAGAGGTACTATTTGAACCCAGACTTCCCTGACTCCATATCCTGTGTTCTATCCACTCTGGAAGCATACAAGATCGTCAACCAGTCAATCAGCGTGAATTGTACTCTCACCCACCTGGGAGGGAAAGGGGGAGACAGAACAGAAGCAACGCATGATTCAATTCAGAAAACCTACTATGCGCAACTCACTGTGCTGGACTCTAGGGTACAAACATTAAAAACCAAATAGCTCCTGCCCTCAAGGAAGTTCTATTCTACAGGATCGTCCTCAAATAACCTTCTAATGCTTTGGTTCCCTTTGATGCCCATACCACACTCCAACTCCTATTTCCCTATTAGACTCTAAGCTGCTTGAGGGCAGGAACTATCATATTTCATCTTCATAGTCCCAGGTCCTTGCTTATAACGGAGATTATAAAAATGTCTGTTGAAATGACTTAGCCTACCAGCCTGGTGGAGAGACAAGATATATGCATGAGCCAATTAGAGAACAAGACAGTATTTTATGTTACAGCATTTTATACTGATATAATAAAGTGCTACATTATGCGGTACAGACAATTAGAGAATAGGACAGATTACAAGAAGGGGCTAATTGTGCTGTACGGACAAGGACAAAAGGAGCTAGAGAAAGGAGAAATCAATATGACCTGATATTTGCACGCTGTTCAGTATAGAGCAGAATTCAGTATAAAGTCTTGGAAGTTATCCAGGGGGTTAGTTCCTGAATTACTAAAAGGACCTCAGTGTAGAGTAATGTGCTGGCATAGGCCTTAAGGATAGCATTCTACTGAGGTTCTGGCACGTTGCACCTGCGATCAAATAGGTTCTCCAATTGGAGGTGGAAGTGGCATCAAGTCCCATAGGGAATTCTTCAATGCACCTACATACATGAAGGCAACAAATTAGATATAATCTCCTCCTGTGTGTGTGTGTGTGTGTGTGTGTGTGTGTGTGTGTAACTGAAATGAGAGTTGGAGTGGATATCTAAGGTCTCTCCCAACTTTAACATTCTCTGTCGTAAAGGCTCTTTTAAAGCTGATATCTTGTGTTCTTAGGCCCCTTCCAGCTCTACATTCTGTGTTCTAAGGCCCTCCTAGCTCTGACATTCTGTGTTCTAAGGGCCCTCCCAGCTCTGATGTTCTATGGCCCAAGGTTCCCTCCTCACCTTCCCCTAGCCACTCCCTGCCCTTGATCCCTTCCATCTTTATTCTATATAAATTCCCATATCTCTATCACTTGTTTTTTCTCCTCTCCTCTATTTCAGGAATGTAAATTTTGCCTCTCAGCATACCATAAGCTCCCCAAGGTCAGGGTCAGGGACCAAGCCTCATGCCCTTTCTGTGTCATCAGTCTCAAGCAAATACGGCACTTGATATGTTTTGATTGATTTTTTTAAAAAAAATAATGTTTTAAAAGTGGTAAATATATTTGAGGTCCCAAGACTGAGAGAGTCAGAAGCATAAAGGCCCAAAGGCTTCACTGAGCCCTAGGCCCTTACCTAACAGGTGTCCGTCAGAGGTCCTTGAAAATTACAACAAGGTCACCCAAGTTCAGCCAGTTAGTAAAGAGCAGGCCTGGGATCTGAAGCCCAGTCCTCTGGCCAATGAATCAATCAATTCTCCTTTTATAACTAGTGCAGAAGGATCCCATTGTACTTCTTTCTATAACCATCTGGATATGCCGCTAATAAAGGACCTGGGTTCAAGTCCTGTCTCAGCCACCTACTGCCTGTGAGACCTTGAGAAAATCAGTTAACTTCTGTTGTTGTTCAGTTGTTCAGTTGTGTCTGACTCTTCATGAGCCCATTTGAGGTTTTCTTGGCAGAGACGCTGGAGTGATTTGCCATTTCCTTCTTCGGCTTATTTTACAGATGAGGAAACTGAGGCCAACAGGGTTGAGTGACTTGCCCAAGGTCACACAGCTGATAAATGTCTGTAGGTACTGTTATTATTCTCATTTTATGAAGAAACTGAGGCAGACAGGGTTCTATCACTAGTAAATAGGAGGCTGGATTTGAACTCATGAAGCTAAGAAGGATAATAATAGCTGGCATTTATATAGACTTCAAGATGTGCAAATTTACAAATATGTAAAATTTACAAATATTATATCATTTTATCCTCATAACAACCCCAAGGGATAAATGCTATGATCAGCCCTATTTTACAGCTGAGGAAACAGAGGAAAAGGTTAAGTGACTTGCCCACAACCAGACCGCCATTAAGTGTCTGAGACTGGATTTGAATTCAGGTCTTCCTGAGACTCCATCTCTTGGCTCTGGGCATTTTCTCTGACTGTTTCCCATGCTCGGAATGCTCTTCCTCCTCAGGCCTACTGACTGACTTCTCTGTCTTCCTTTAAGTCCCAACAAAAATCTCATCTTTTACAAGAAGTCTTTCCCAGCCCCTCCCCATTCTGGGGCCTTCCCTCTCTTAATTATTTCCTATTTATCCCATGGAGCAGCTAGTTGACACAGTGGATAGAGCACTGGGTCTGGCAGCAGGAAGACTCATCTTCCTGAGTTCAAACGACCTCAGACACTTAGAAGCTGTGGGACCTTGGGGTCTCTGGAGAACCACTGAGCATTAATGAGCCTTTCCAGATTGATGACTGCACTGGTTTCCTGAATGCCAGGGTCTCAGTGGATAAGCAAATCCTTTTAACCCTGTTTGCCTCAGTTTCCTCATCTGTAAAATGAGCTGGAGAAGGGAATGACAAACCACTCCAGTATGTTTGCCAAGAAAATCCCAAATGGAATCATGAAGAATGAGACATGACTAAAATGACCGAACAGCAGCAAATTTATCCTGTGTGTAGCTTGTTCTGTATGTTTGTTTGCATGTTGTCTCCTGCATTAGATTATAAGGTCTCTGAGGACAGTGGCTATCTTTTGCCTCTTTGTGTCCCCAGCATAAGCATAATGCCTAGCACATAGTAGGTGCTTAATAAATATTGATTGAGTGATCACTGAATCCGGGTCCAGCATTCTATCCACTGTGCCTCCTCAGTCTTCTCTCCCAACACCTGTATAATACAGGGTTAGCTGCTTTGATTGCTGTCAGAAAGCACCCTGAAATGACCTATGAACAAATACAGGTTTTTCTTCAGAAAATAAATAAATAAATAAATAAATTAATAGATAAGATGATATCAGAAAGATGATGCGAAATCATGAATAGGTGCCTGCCTCAGCATCATAAAAAGTTAAGTTCAAATTCCATCTCAGGCAGATAGCTAGATAGCTAGATAGATGGATATATAGATATAAATATAGAGATATAAGGATAGATAGATAGTTATAAATATAGAGATAGATGGATAGATATAAATATAGAGATAGATAGATAGATAGATAGATAGATAGATAGATAGATTTGTGTTACCATTGACAAGTCATCTCAGTGTCCCAGTACTGAAAATTGTCACACTGGAAGTTCCTTATCCCAAATAAAATTGCAAGTACAGACATCTGTGCTCCCCCCTCCAATTTAATGACATCAAGGAAGCCAAAGTTGAAAAAGACCCACAAAAAAAAACGTGAAATTCCAGAATCTCAGAGTTGGAAGAGATCTCAGAAATGATGAAGTCCAACCTTTACTTTGAAAGGGAGCATCCTCACAATGTCCTCAACAAGTGGAGAGTGAATTGAAGATCTTGGAAATGACAAATTGGTGAACTGCAGGCAAATCCAAATTTTAAAGAGGCACGATGGGTAATAAGATCATAGATTTAGACCTGGAAGGGGCCTTACTGGTCAGCCAGTACAAAATCCTCACTTTTCAGATAAGGAATATGAAGTTTGGAGAAAAGAGACTTGCCCAAGGTCATATAGCCAAGCGGCAAAGCTAGGATTTGAATTCAATTCCTCTAACTCCAAATCTAGCATCCTTTCTACTGTACCATCGTAGGTCTTCTTCTTCTTCTTCTTCTTCTTCTTCTTCTTCTTCTTCTTCTTCTTCTTCTTCTTCTTCTTCTTCTTCTTCTTCTTCTTCTTCTTCTTCTTCTTCTTTCTCATTTTCTTGTTCCTCCAAGACCTTGTCCATATCCTCTTCCACATTCCAGGTATTCATCTCTTCCCTTTGCCAGGGAATTCTCCTTAAATCCAGAGAGGGGCTCTTCCCTTGAGCCGTCCTAGATAATCATTTAAAATGGTGAGGTAATCTCTTGATCCAGAGAACCCCACAAAATCATGCAAGTCAAGGGGTTCAAATCTCCGGGTCCACTTCAAGAACACCCGTGAAACAGCCCAAGCTATCAAGGGCATGCATAACCGAAAAGCTACCAAGTATTTGAAAGATGTCACATTGAAGAAACAATGTGTTCCCTTCCGTCGGTATAATGGTGGAGTTGGCAGGTGTGCCCAGGCTAAGCAGTGGGGTTGGACACAGGGTCGCTGGCCCAAAAAGAGTGCTGAATTCTTGCTGCATATGCTTAAAAATGCAGAGAGTAATGCAGAACTGAAGGGTTTGGATGTGGATTCTCTTGTCATTGAGCATATCCAGGTTAACAAGGCTCCCAAAATGCGACGGCATACTTACAGGGCTCATGGTCGAATCAACCCATACATGAGTTCTCCTTGCCATATTGAGATGATACTCACTGAAAAGGAACAAATTGTTCCTAAACCAGAAAAGGAGGTTGCTCAAAAGAAAAAGATATCCCAGAAGAAACTGAAGAAACAAAAGCTTATGGCACGGGAGTAAATATGACATTAGAGTGCAAATAAAAAGCGAAATGAAAAAAAAATCCAGAGAGGGGCAGAAGTCCTTGGGCAGATGGCCTCTGCTCACTTTAAGATCCTAAGATTTACAGATCCAAGCTAGTCTAACTCTTTCATTCTATATGAAGACCCCAAGAATTTAAGTGACTTGTTCAGTCTCACAAGTAGTAAGTGGCCAAGACAGAATTCAAACCCAGGTCCCTTTTCAGCTCCTTGTCCATCCTAGCAGGCCTTTGCTATTTCTTCCAGGCTCTAGAACTGAAGATTGCCCCTTAGTCCATCAATACTAACTCAACAGGAAGGAAAATGTAGACCGTATGTATGTTCCAAAGCCTTTGTTTGGTTCTCAATCTCAGACAATCCTGCAGTGAATGCAGGCTCTCTCATTTAGATTAATGCAGAGCAGGCCATGTGAACTAGTGCAGTCAATGCCAAATTCTATACTCCCTCCCAAATCAGATTAACTCAGGCTGCAGGCAAAATGGAGATGAAGTAGAGGCTAGTCCAGGATCCCTAAGAGAAAGAAGCTAGATTTTTTTTTGTTTCATTTTTTTTATTCCTCAAGCAAATTATCACAAAGGTCCTTCTTCTTCCTCTTCTTAGTTGCAATATAAATGTATCTCTAACCCATACCAGAACAGTCACTACATGGAGATTCTTCCACCCATGGAAAGAAACAAAGAGCTGCAATTGGCAGAGGCTGTGTCTTGGACTCTCTTTGCCTTTCTATGTCCAGTGGCTTAGCGCAGTACATGACGCATAGTAGGAGCTTGAGAAGCATTTGATTAATTTAATTGTATGGAACAAACCCCACCAGTTAAGCAGTGCAAGCATTATTTGGTTTGTGGTTGTTGTTGCTTGGGGTTTTTTGCGAGGTAATCAGTCTTAAGTGATTTGCTGAGGGTCACACAGTTAACAAGCATTGTTTTTAATTAATTTTTTTCAAATAACAAGTACTCAGTTGTTTCCTTCTCGCTCTTCCCCCCACCACTGCTGAGGGGAAAAAAAAAGGAAAACAAAATCCTTGTAACAAATATGCATTGTTAAGCAAAGCAAATTCCCATACTGGCCGTGTCTAAAAAATGGATGTCCCATTCTGTATGTTGATCCATCTATCAGGAGGAAGGAAGCATCCTTTACCATTTTTTCCCTGGAATTATGGTTGGCTAGCATTTTGATCAGAGTTCTTATGGTTTTCACAGTTGCTCATGTGAACAATTTTCTTATTATATTGTTTTTCTGGTTTGGGTTATGTCACTCCACACCAGTTGATAGAACTCTTCCCAGGTTTCTCTGAAGCCATCTCTTCTGTTGTTTCTTGGAACCCAATAGTATTTCCATTAAATTCACATACTATAACTTGTTTAGCCATTCTCCAAGTGAAGGGCTCCCCCTTAGTTTCCAGTTCTTTGTCATCATAAAAAGAGCTGTTATATTTTTGTACACCTGAGTCCTTCTCTCTTTTCTTTAATCTCTTTGGGGCTATTGGACCAGTAGCAATATCCCTGGGTCGAAGGGTATGAACAGTTTGGTAATTTGAGTGGGGGATGGGAGGAAACCCTAAATTGCTCTTCAGAATGGTTGGACCAATTCACAGCCCTACCAATCAATCCATAAACACTTATTAAGCATACACTATATGCCAGCATCTGTGCTTAATGCCTGGGATGCAAAAAGGGCCAAAAGACAGTCCTTCCCTTCAAAGAACTTACAATTTAATGGGGGACACAATAAGCAAATGATGATACCCAAAGCCCCATGAGCTGGTGGTAAAAGCATGATTTTTGCATCTATTCTGCAGAGGGACAAATGGAGGTTCAGAGAGCTTAAGGCAATTGTCGAAAGTCACACAGTAGCACAAGTCAAATTCAAACCCAAGATCCCAATCCGAATCTCCTCTCTCTAAGGCCAGCACCCTTTCTCCTGTTCTACACTATCCATCTACTACTTAAGACATCTTTGTGATTGTTGGTTGTCGTTTGTAGTGGTTGTTGTCTTTGTTATTTCTTGGACCTGTGATTTTATTTTAATTGGTATAGATAAGTTCCCATATGGAGATTCCCTTCCCAGATGCAAATATCCAGATGGGCAACTCCTCCTTGATTTAGAGTCTTAGAGCCCGGTGTCCCTGAGAGATTAAGTGAACTGACCATGGCCAACCAGCCAGCAAGTATCAAACGTGAAATTAAAAAGTGGCTCTCTTGTCTCTAAGGCCAGCCCACTATTCACTACAACTGGCTGCCTCTCTATTGCTTCATGAGACTCTAATAACCATCTGGAAATGAATGCTGTGGAGTTAACAACTTGCCTGGCTAATGTGACCTTTAGGTAGGTCCCTGTGGGACATCTCTGGGACCCCAAGCCTTAGAAAGGGGTGCTGGAGCTGCCATTTGAGTAGTGTGACTAGAAGCTTGAAGTCATGAGACAGGATTTGTCCCCTTTGGTCTGATTCCTGTTTGGTCTCTAAGGAGAAAGTTTCCCTGTCACCCAGGGATTTCAGGTCCCGTTCCTGTTTTTCCTAAGCCAGCCCTCAATGCCAGAGTGGCAGGCCAAGTCTAGCCTCCCAGTGCCAATTATTCAAAGCTGCCTGACAGAATGTCCCTGAACTGTCTGGAGGCCTCATTCATTTCCATGAACAAACTTTAAGCTGCTTTTGGCAGGATATAGATTCTGACAGTCGAGAAAGTTTTAAGCATTAGAGAAGATATGAGAAACTCTGGAATAAATTGTTAAATCATAGAGTGTTGTAGCTAGATGGGGCTTTAGAACATAGAATGTCCAATCTGGGGAGGCTTTAGCATAAAGAATGTCAGAGCTGAGGGAGCCCTTAGAACATAAAACATCTAACCTACAGAGGTTTCCTCCCTCCTTCCCTCTCTCCCTCCTTTCTTTCTCCCTCCCTCCCTCCCGTCTTCCTTCCTCTCTTCCTCCCTCCCTCTCTCACTCCCTTTCTTCTTCCCTCCCTTCTTCCTTCCTCCCTTCTTCCTTCTTTTCTCCCTCCCTTCTTCCTTCCTCCTTCCCTCCCTCCCTTCTTCCTTAACTTTTTTTCCTTCCCCTCTTTTATTCTTGTTAGAGGTATGACTCTGTGGGACAATGAAAGGAAATGTAGGTTATATAAAAAACAAAGACCATCAATAAAAATTCATTTAAAGGTTGAACTTGGATCCAGGAAGACCTGCCTTTGCCATGTACTTTATGGATGACCCTGGGAAAGTCATTGAATCTGTCACTGCTCAGGGCAATTCTCTAAGACAGAAGGTACAGATGCGCGTTGGTAGAGGGAGTTTCCTCATCCAGGACTTCACTATGCCTGTGAAATCCTAGTTCCAGGCTCACTCCCTATGCCCATTGCAGCAGTCCGGATTAGCATTGTTCACAGATCTGAATCAGGCTGGCAGCTGTGGGAGTAAAAGGGAACACATGTCAGAGATGTTATATGTGCTGTGATGGAAGAATGGACAAAGGCAATGGTACAGGTTTTCAGTTCTGAGTCAGACTCAGAGGAAGAAAGGAAGGAAGGAAAGGAGGGAGGAAGGAAGGAAAGAGGGATGGAAAGAAGGAAAGAAGGGAGAGAGGAAGGAGGGAGAAAAGGAAGGAAGAAAGGAAGAAAGGGAGGGAAGAAGGAAGGGCAAGAGGAAAAAGAAAGTGAATGAAAAAAGGAAGTAGGGAAGGAAGGAAGTAAGGGAGGGAGAGAAGGAAGGGAAAGAAGAAGAGAAGGAAGGAAGGAAAGAAGGGAGGAAGGAAGAAAGAAAAAAGAAGGAAGTGAGGGAGGAAGGAAAAGAAGAATGGATAGATAGATGAATGCTATCCTTTCTCAGACATGACAGGTGTAAAAGTGATCTAAATCATTGTATTACAGATCATACAAATTAGTGATTCTCAAACTTGAGCCCAGAATACTTGGAGATGATGAGGTGGTAGGGTTTTTTTTGCAAAGGTCTATGAATATATATGAATTCCAAGGTTCAACTACATTTCAAATCCCCAAAATGTGCGCCAACTCTCTCATCAAATGAGTCAGTATAATACCTAAGCAAACATCCCTTTGGTAGACTGAATACATGCCTCACACGTTTCTGCATGATGTTTTTAAACATATGTCAATGCTGTTATGATAGAACACACACCATTTACTTAAAATCATTTGAGGTATTCATGTCAGCTTTTAGTCATAGTCTTTAAAGATGGAGAGGCATGGGTTAAAACAGAAGTAGTGAAGTTAGACACAGAATTGGTCGAATGGATATAGTCATTAATGGGGCCATGGATGATTTTGGGAGTGAGTTTCCTGTTCTTCAGAGGGGTCTCCCATGGAGTGCATGGCTCTGGGCTGTTTAACATTTTTATCAAGGAGTTGGATAAAGGAATTGAAATTGCTGTTATGAAATTTCAAAGTGCCACAAAGCCCAGAGAGATAGCATACTGGACAATAGAATTTTTTCAATCAGTGGGTATTAATAGCATGTCCAGTATCACCTAAGGATCCAATTTTTTTTTTATGTTCAGGGAGAAGGAGTCCCCAAAATTTAGACATCGTGGAAATAGATTGCTGGAACTCAACAGGATCTTAGAGTTGGCTTTACGTGCATGTGGAGTAGGGGTCATGGCACAATTTTTAAAATTCCTAGAAAAGAACCCACTGTGAAACATCTCTCTCTTGCTGTTGTCATTCATCAGAGAGAACATTCTACCACTAATGGTAAAGTCCTTTGTGACCGAATCCTAAGCCCTTGCTTAGCACTCCCCTCTCCCTACAGCACTCTGTTTTTCAAGTACACAGAGTCCATGGAGAAGAATATGCCATTTAGTCAATAACACTTTAGTTTGAATTGGTTTATCAAGTTGATTTGCTCTTTGCTCGTTAGACTGGACAGTATGGAAATATTGGGTACCCATAGGGGAAGGTTGTCAGAAATGGGTAGTAAAGGGAAGGAAGAAGAAACTATATAGCAAGGATATAATGGTTGTCTCCAAGTATTTAAAGGTCTTCCACGTGGAAGAGAGGAGAACATGGACTGGGCTTTAGGGTATATTGGTTCTAACTTTGGCTCCACCATTACCTTCCTGTATGATTCTCAGCCAAATAAATCCCTCAATCTTTCTGGGCTTCATGTTCCTCGTCTATAAAATGAGAACTATTGAGTTTAATGATCTCTCAAGTCCTCATCGAGGCAAAGGACAGATGGAAGCCTGGGCTCATGTGCATCTGCATTTGACTGTAGCCCTGGGACGAACCTGCAGATGGGCCCAGAGAAGATTTTGACTCCACCGCCAATCTAGGCTTCCCAAGTAGGATGAGTCAGCGGGAGGAGAGGGGCCTGTGATGTGAGCCTCCAGGAAAGCAGAAAGCTGGAGTTTCCTGGCTTTAACTTGATTGGAAAATTATTTCAACATCACTGTTGTCTCTTGTTGGTTAAACACGCGTTGCTTCGTATTTCTCTTTCCCAGACATCCCTGTGGGTGGGGTATGGCAATACTTTTTTGTCCAGCACCAGACACTAGACATCAGCATGAGAGGCGCACCATCGGAGAACTGCACCGCCTAGGACGAGGTGGTAGTAGTGGCGATGATGACGATGATGAAGAGGAGGAGGAAGAGGAAGAGGGGGAGGAAGAAGAGGAGAGGGAGGAAGAGGAGGAGGAGGGGGAGGAGGAGGAGGAAGAGAGGGAGGAAGAAGAGGGGGAGGGGGAAGGGGGGAGGAGAATGGCCACCATTTATAAAACACTTTAAGGATTTCAAGACATCTTAAATATATTATCACATTTGACCCTCACAAGGGTCCTGTGAAATAAGTGCTACTATCAGCCCCATTTTACAGATGAGGATATTGAGGCTTAGAGTGATCAGGTCACTGGCCCAGAATCAAACAGATAGTTAAATTTTTGAGGCAAGAATGAGCTTACATCTTCCTGACACCAGGATCACTGCTCTGTCCAACTGCAGTCTGGCCTAAATGCCCTCCCAGTTCTCACATCCTATGTCTTAAAGGCCCTCCAAGCTCTGATGTTCTAAGTTCCATTATTATCCTTATTTTCCAAATGGTGAAACTGAGGTCAAGTGACTTGCCTCAGGTCACTCAGATGGCGTGTACCTGTGGCGGGATTTGAACCCTGTCCTGTAATCTACTTTTAGTCCTGTACTCTCTCTACTAGGTCCCTCTGAAGAACAGTCTCACGTCTATCCATTAATCCTGTATCAATCCAAGAAGCTTTGGGTCAGTGGTCAAAGGGCCGCAATGGTCTGGAGAGATGTAAAAACACTCCCAGAGCACTTTTATTCATCCGGATTAAAAGTGGGCAAATCCCAAAGCCTGATAAAGGTAGGAACTGGTGACTCCTGCCTTTGGGGGAAGTATGAAGTCTCTCCCTCACTGTCATTCTATCCCACTTTATTTATTTAGCTAAAATGAGAAGTTATACAGGCTTGCAGAAAACAGTTATTGTTGCTGAATTTGCTAAGAAAATTGGGCAATTTATCAGAGAAAACGGCGACAGAAAAGTACATAGGGAGGCCAGAGGTATTACTTTGCCATCTTCAGTAGCAGTAACACCTAAAAACAAATTCCAGGTGCCTGAATGGGAAAGATGAGTTTTGCTTTTCTAGGTGGGGGTAGTGGGGCGGGGTGGGGGGGATGGGGGGGTTGGGGTTTGATTTCCCACGTTCACTTATAGAGATTACAGGGAGTCCTGCAATGGGGTCAGGAGAGGTGCATGGCATCAGGTAATGACCAGCCACGGTGATCTCTATGACCCAAACCACTCGGATTCAAGCAGACTCGAGGGTTCGGATCCCGTCATCTGTACTTACCACCTGGGACTATGAGAAAAACATTTCATCTCTCTGAGACTTCTTTTCCTCCTCCATAAAATGGGGATAATAATAACCTGCCTCCTGGTTTCCAATGGCACAATGTACAGAAAATGCTTTGTAAAGTTCGTATTGATATACGACTGGAATTGATTGAAGCAATGGTATTGACTAAGTGTTAACTGTGTTTCCTGTATTAAAGTGTGTGGGGATACAAATTAAAACAGAAATACACTTTATGCAATAGAGAGTATCATATCGTATTGTATCCTATAGCATAGTATAGCACAGTATAGGATTAGTATGGTATTGTACTATATAGCATAGCATGGCATGGCATGGTATAGTATTAGTATAGTATAGTATTGTATAGTATAGCATAACATAGCATGGCATAGCATGGTATAGCATAGCATAGTATAGTATTGTATCACATGGCATGGCATGGCACAGCATGGCATAGTATGGTATAGTATAGTATAGTATCATATAGCATGGCATGACATGGCATAGCATGGCATAGTATGGTGTAGCATAGTATAGTATAGTATTGTATGGCATGGCATGGCATGGCATAGTATGGTATAGTATCATATAGCATGGCATGACATGGCATAGCATGGCATAGTATGGTGTAGCATAGTATAGTATAGTATTGTATGGCATGTCATGGCATGGCATAGTATGGCATAGCATGGCATAGCATGGTATAGTATTGTATAGCATGGCATGGCACAGCATAGCATGGCATAGTATGGTATAGCACAGTATAGTGTCCTCACAATGACTTTGTGAGGCAGATATTGTCATCCCCACTCACAAACTACTAAGAGAGCTTAAGTGATTGGACAAGGATCCCACAGGTACTAAGTGACTGAGGTGGAATTTGAATTCAGGTCTTCCCAAGTCCAAACCCAAGGTTCTCTTCTACAGTGCTGGCTCTCAGCTTCAAATTTCTATCACTTGCCTCAGCTTTTCTCCTCAAGAACTTTGGCCCTAGGGCAGCATCTATGTTTGTACACATCACCTGAACTCCTATTTAAAGCAGGTCTCAGCTATGCTTCCCCTTGTCATCCCTGGCCATCTTCTTCTGCAGCTTCACCAATAGCATTGCAGCCATTCATGGGACCCTCTGAAAACCCTTCCATCCCCATCACCAGGATCAGTTCAACTCTGCTATTGCTCCTGGAGGAAGCGTGTTGGTCTTCTCCCATACTGTCCATCCTTGTCAATTTCTGTACTGAAATGCCCCAATCTGCATTGTCTTTACTCGTAGAATGGGAGTTTCTTGAGGGCAGAGATTGTCTCTGGTTTTGGTTTTTAATTTGTATCTTTAGAACAGAGCTGGAACATAGTAAGTGCTTTAAAAATGCAATTCATTCAACGCTGGAGCCCCATCCACAACTCACTTCACCAAGAGTTTCAATTCATTCTCTGGATTTCTCAAGCAGCCTCTACCCCACCCCACCCCATCCCACCAATTACCACCAGTTTGCTTCTGCCCTGGGGTCTGCTTGTTTGATAGGTGAATCTTTAACCTGGGATTAAGTATTTCATGAGGAGTCCCAGCCATGCTCAATTCACTCCCAACTCATTTCGTTCTCTGGACTTCTCTTTCCCTCTTTCCAGATGCCCTTTATGTGCTATCTTCTCCTATTAGAGTATAAACTCCTTGAGGGTAGGGACTGTCTTATTTGCTTGTATTTTTATCCGCAACACTTAGCACAATGCCTGGCATGTAGGAGTCACTTCATAAATGCTCTATCTACCTATCCTCCCTCCCCTGCCCCTTCTCTCATCTCTCATCTCTCTATGCATCATCTATATCATCTTATCCCCATTTTACAGATGAAGAACCTAAAATTTAAAGATATCAGGTAGCATGCCCATTGAAACAGGACTAAGGAAATGTCTGAAACAAATTTTAAACCCAGGTGTACGAAGGCTTGCTTACTAGCTCCCACACCATTTGGTCTCATAACCATCAGCTTTTAGACTAGCCAACAGGATTCAGTGGCTCTCTCCTTCTCCTTTCATTGCATTTGGCATCAGAATTTGCCTTTGAATAACGTGTTCTTTGAAAAAATACCGAGAAACGGTGCCATGATTGAGACTGAAATAGATTGTGTGGGGTTGACACCACCAGGGCTATTTCCAGGGGCTCAACGAGTCAGGAAGGTGAGCATGTTGGACAGCACAGCTCTCGTTAGGGACCATTTTGAAGAAATGGGTGTTTATTTCAGGCTCTACACCTACATATTTCACAACCAATGTGCTCTAGAAACGTCCAGAGAAATGCAATGGATGAAATAAGAATGAATCCTGAGTTAAGACAGATAGCTCAGTTTGAAAATCTCAGGTTATATATATTAAAAAATAGCCACGTTGGCAACAACAACAACAACCCTAAAAAGTCCCCAGGAAAAATGGATGCAGGCAGAACATTATGTCAAGCAGACAGATGGAAGGCAAAGGAAGCTCATCAGAGGAGCCGCTTTTCATGGAGCACTTGGTAAAAGCTTAGTCAGCCTTCTGATACCACAGCAAATTGTGGTCCCAGGCAGAGAATATGGGCTGAAGCATGAGGGGAAGGAAAATGGAAAGTAGAGAGAGCCATTCTCCAAGCACCAAAGACAAGAAATGGAGCAGACAAAACCAACCCTGACCTTGAAATTCTACCCCAACAACATCACTCATATCCATTCCCCTCTTCTTACCTTTCAGGCCTCTAACCTCTCCCTTGCTTTAGGCTTCATCCCCTCCCACATGGTCTGTTGCAATGGTCTTCTCAAGTTGATAGGCATTTATTAAGCCTTTACTATGTGCTTGGCTTTGTGCTAAGTGCGGAAGCTACAAAGAAAGGCAAAAAAAATAGGAGTTCATATTTTAATGGGAGAGATAGCTTGCAAATAACTAAGGATATACAAGATGCATACAGAGTAGACTGAAAGGTCATCTAAGAGGAGAAGACACTCACAAGTAGTGGTATTGGGAAAGTGGGGAACTGGGTTGAGTCTTGAAGAAAGGTAAGGAAACCAATCCAGTCTTCCTTGCCTCCATTAACTCCTTGCTTCCGTCTAACCTTCAATCAGCTACAAAATTGATATTCCTGTAAGAAATTTAGTCATGGTACTCACTGTTCAGTGGCTCCCTGCTTCATATAGAACATAAGCAAAGGTCCTCAGCATGGAATTTAAAGTTCTCTACAATCTAGGTCCTCCTTTGCCTACTCTTGCCTTCATGCAGTCTCCATCTCAGAGAAGCTGACATCTGTTGTCCTCTATACATCTCCAGATCTAAAATGTACTCCCTCCTCACCTCCATGTTGTAGAATCCTTATCTTCCTTAAATGCACAACTTAGACATCACTTCCTACATTAGAACTTTCCAGATCTGTTTTCTTCCTCTTGAAATTACTTGGTATAGACTTCCTCCATACTTATCTCTGTGCATGCTGCATTTTCCCCTACTTGAGTAAGCACCTTGAGGTTTACTTGAGGGACTAATTGCTTTTGTCTTTGTATAACCAGTCTGTCATGTCATCCAGCACATAGTAGGTGTTTCAGCACATAGGAGGTATTTTATAATTTTTAAAATTGAATCACATTTCCTGACATGAAAAACCAAACAAAACCCCAAGGTCAACTACCCGGCTCCATTTTCCTAGGAATGAATATTAGATTAAATGTGAGTTTCTTGATTTATTTTGCTAGTGAAGCATTCTGAGAACCAGGAATATTGTTACCTTTGAAATTTGTCATCAG
Organism: Trichosurus vulpecula; assembly: GCF_011100635.1. Taxonomy (NCBI): domain Eukaryota; kingdom Metazoa; phylum Chordata; class Mammalia; order Diprotodontia; family Phalangeridae; genus Trichosurus; species Trichosurus vulpecula. The sequence continues at coordinate 46,811,761 of NC_050574.1, forward strand.
AGAACAGCGTTCCAGATTCCACAAACACTTAATACATTGTATAAACATTTATTAAGCACAAGTTCCTATGTGGTAGGCATTGGGCCCAAACCAAAGGAGTTCAAAGAGAAGACAGTTCCTACCCTCCTGAAGCTTACTATTTAATAGAGGGCTAAGACCTGTGGGCAGACCAGTATATCATACAAGGTGGAGTGTTATGAGGATGAAGGAGAGATTCAAACAAAGTACCAGAGAGAAGATATGGAACCAGGGTCACCAGGTATGGTGCCTTGGAAGAAAAGGTTCCTAACTGAGCCCAGAAATAAGAGAAGAATTTCAACAGATGATAATAAGGAAGAAAGTACATGCCAGGTATGGGGGAGAGCCTTTATAAATGCATGAAATCAGCAAGCCAGGTTTTTGGTTGGATGGAGGAGGGACTATTTATTTCAGGGAAGGCTGAGGAATGTAGGGTGAATGACATAGAGAGCATTACATTTGTTCTCCCAGTCTACAGACCAGGGTTGTTCCAAAGAGGGTGTGGGTGGCCTGGTAAGCTAGGACACTGACCTTTAAGATCCAGGGGTGGTCGAGAAGACTAAGGAGAACACCAGCTCTGAGATCAGAGAGCCACCCACCTTTCCTCTTCCTCTTTGCCCTCTGGGGCAAAAAATCGAAAAAGCATGAAATCCACAGCTAGAAGATCAGGGTTTAAATTTCATCTCTTTTACCTACTCCCTGTGCATCCTGACAGTTTCCACAACTGCAAAATGGGGGCAATGATACTTAAATTAGCTACCCAGGATCATTTAGGATCATAGATTTTAGAACTATAATGGATCTTAGAAAGCATCTAATCCCCCAAACTCATTTTACGATGAAGAAACTGGGGTCAAAGAATGACCAACAGAAAACCACCTAGGAGAGACAGAGGCAGGGTCTGAACCCAGATTCCCTGACTCCAGCCAAATCAACGGCTCTTTCCACTGCCCTGCCTGGGTTCATGAGATCATTGATTTGAGGCTGGGAGGGATCTTAGAGGTCATGTGGTCATAGTCTTATAGATTTAAAGCTAGAAGATACCTACATCATCTATCTGCCACCACCCCTTATTTTACTCATAGAGGTGAAATTATTGGCCCAGGTTCACTTGGGTAATAAATCACTAGATTTGAATCCAGGTCTCCTGATTCCTAATCCAATTAGTTAATGAGTATATTGCTCCTGTTAATGAGGAAAGTGCTTTATAAGCCTCAAAGCTCCAACAAAAGTGTGATCCATGAAAGATGAAGTCACATATGGAACCTCTTTGATTTAAGAAGTGTCTTCTGAGGACCTGACAGGTTCAAGCCCTCATGTTAAGTGTGGCCATAGAGGCACAAAGGAAGAAGAGATAGTGCCTGCCCTCCATGGAGCTTAAAATTAAATAGGGTAAATGTGCAAAGGAGACCTTGTACCCCAAAGTGATGAGATGGGGCTGCATGAGAAATGTCATTCATCATTACCTATCATTGGTAATTTGGTTAATTACTGAAGGAACAAATGTAGTGTTATTGATGACAATTCAATCATGAGAGTGCATATTGACATGGGCCAAGACCAATGTGGCTAAAGTGTTGGACTAGGAGGTAAGGAGACATGGATTTGAATCCTGCTTCTGATCTTAGAGATCCTGAGCCAGTCATTGAACAATGTTTATTTATCTGTGAAGTGGGGATGATGATGATGATGATGGTGGTGGTGGTGGTGCTACTGCCTATCCCATATGGTTGCTATGAGGTTCAAATAACATAATGGAGACAGTGTACTTTCCAAGGGCTAGAGAGGAAGTATAGTAAAAGGCGATAGAGTGCTGGCCTTGGTCAGGAAGACCTGAGTCCATTACCAGTGACATTCAGACACTTCCTAGCTGGCTGACTCTTTTCTGCCTCAGTTTCTTCAGCTATAAAGTGAGAATAATAACAGCGCCTGTGTCTTGGGGTTATTGTGAAGTTTAAATGAGATAATATACATAAAGCACTTAGCAGAATGCCTAGCACATAGTAGGTGCTATATAAATGCTTGTTTTATTTTGATTTATTTTATTGGACTTGTTTGGCTGTGTCTAACTTTTTGTGACCCCCTTTGGGGTTTTCTTGGCAAAAATACTGGAGTGGTCTGCCATTTCTTTTTCCTGCTCATTTGACAGATGAGAAAACTTAGATAAACAGGGTTAAGTGACTTGCCCAAAGTCACACAGCTAGCAAGAAAGAATCTTAGGTCAGATGGGTCTTTCTGATTGTAGCCTTAGCCCTGTATGCACTATGACGCCCCCTAGCTGCCACAGGAGAAATGTTTAGGTTGGACAAATAGATCTGAGGACCATCTGCATAAAAAAGATAACAGAACTCATGGGAATCGATGAGATCCTAAGGGAAATAGTCTAAAGAGAAAAGGAAGAAGGACCAGGACAAAGCCCTGTGGGCCATTCATAGATGAAGAGCCATAGAAGGAGACTGAGGAGTGGGCAGATAGGTAAGATGAGAACAAGAAGAAGACAGTCTCATGTGTGTGTGTGTGCATGCGCGAGTGTATACACGTGTGCGCGTGGACACACACACACATCCTAGAGAGAAGAGAGTATCAAGGAGAAAAGGACTATCAACAACATCAAAGGCTGACCAGAAATCAAAGATGAGGACTGAGAAAAGGCCATTCGGTTTGGCTGGTGAGAGATCACTGTTATCTTCGAAGAGAATAGTTTCAATTGAATGATGAGGCTGGAAGCCAAACTGTAAAGAGTTGAGAAAAGAAGTGGAAGCACCTATTTTAGATGGCCCTTTCAAGGAATTTAGGCACCAAAGGAGAAACATTGACTATGTAGGGTTTCCTCAAAGTCTTAGTGAAGTTTTATGCTTTAAGACTTTGGGGTCACCCTGCGTAGTGGGCCTTTGGTCACTTTGTGGACACCAGCACAGTGCTCAGACATGCCACCTCCGGCTGCTTCGCTGCCCCATCTCCTTTTCTGATCTTACTTACTGGGTGCCACCTCCTATGTGTAGGTCAGCATTGACAGTATGCTGGAGCCCATCTGTGCTCCTCATGACTCACTCTGTTGCCCCCTGTCACCTGCAACTTGAATTAATCCATCACCTTTGATATCTCAGAGAGATGCTGCAAACAGACAATGAGCCCAGAACCTGGAACTGAAGGGAGGAGACAAAGCCAGGTGTAGTGTGATTGGGACGTTGCTGGGCACTTTTGATGATGCCAAGCTGCTTCCTAAAACTGAGTTGTCTTTTTTTCTAACAATAGTTTTCCCCTAGGGAAGCTCTGTGGTTCGGAAACCAACTACTACGGTCTCAGAAAAATCAGATTTGTAGGCAGCTGAAAACATGCTCCAAAATCAGGCATGATAAGTTCATTAGAGAACCGTGAAACAAACAAACAAAAAATGGAGTGAGCTACAAGAAAGAAAGTTGTTTCTAACAAGGGAATTGGGGAAGACTTTCTGGAAGAGGAAGCATTTGAATTGGGCTTTAGAGAGTGGGTAGGAATGTAAGAAACAGAGCATTCTGGGAATCAGCACAGAGGCTCTAAAGCATGAATGTGTTTGAGGGAGCAGGAAGCCTTGATTGGCTGAGGCAGTGGATAGAGTGGTAGACCTGGAGTCAGGAAGACATGGGTTCCAATCCAGCCTCAGATACCCATTAGCTGTGGGACCCTGGACAAGTTAATAATAATAGCTAAAATTTATATAGGGCATACTATGTGCCAGGAACTGGGCTAAGGGCTTTACAATTATTATCTCATTGATCCTTGCAACAGCACTAAGAGGTAGGAGCTTTTATTATTACCACCTTACAGATGAAGAAACTGAGACAAACAGAGGTTAAGTGACTTCTCCAGGGTCACACAGCTGGTAAGTAACTGAGACCAGATTTGAACTCAGGTTTTCCTGACTTGAGGTCTAGTCCTCAATCCGCTGTGCTTAATTGCTGTCTGCCTCATGTGTAAAATAGGGATAATAGCACCTCCTTCCCAGGGCTGTTTGGAGGATAAGGTAACATAACATTTATGAAGTTCTTTGTAAACCTTAAAGCGCTCTATAAATGCTAGCTATTATTAACATCTTTGTCATTGGCATCATCGGCATCATCATCATCAAAAGACAGATGGGCACCAGGCTGAAAAAACAGAAAACTGGGAGTGTGTGAGCTTTACTCAGTAGGCATTGGGGAAACCCAGAATACCATTGAGCAGAGGAATGGCATGACCAGATATGTGCATTAAAAAAATGATTCCAGCTGGGGTGCGAAATCTGGACTGGATGGTCAGTATCAGAGTGGAGGAATCTCCTGCTCTTAGCATCCTTGAATGCCCATCCAGAATGCTGAAGGAGTATATTCTAAGACTGGGGTTCAAAGCTTATAACATCTTGACTTTGGAGGGGTACCCCGGCCACCATAAATGATTCATTCTAGTCCCCCATCAAATGGGAAGAATGCTCCATTTGGAGTCAGAAGTAATTGGTTTGAATCCTGGCTCTTCTACTTAAAACCTGTGTAGGTATGGACAAGTTACTTCTGTCTGAGCCTCTATTTCTTCAAATAAAAAATGCAAGGTTGGGGGGGCAGCTAGGTGTCACAGTGAGTAGAACACCAGCCCTACAATCAGGAGGACCTGAGTTCAAATCCGGCCTCAGACACTTGACACACTTACTAGCTGTGTGACTTTGGGCAAGTCACTTAACCTCAATTGCCCTGCCCTGCCCCCTTCTAAAAAAAATGCAAGATTGGGCGAGATGCTCTCCAAGGTCCCTCCTACCCATATTTTCAATTATCTTATCCATCTCTGGTCCCAGATTATGACCAGGTGGCTGCTGGGGGAGCTATAGGCTCATTATTTTTCCACACCAGTTTTCCTGCCCTTAGATAACTCTTTAATACAAAAAGCAAAACTCATCCTAGGTAGGGTTGTCAAGAGGGAAGCAGGCTGTGCTTCTGCCCAGAAGTGCTCCTCTTGCCCCTCCGTGGGTTACCTGGCACCAAGCCTTCTTTTGTCACTTTCTTTTCTGTATTTATTCATTCCCCTCCCTCTTGTTGGTTGACAGCTATTGATTTCTGTACATGGCTGTGCCCTTGGCCTCAAATGGTTTTGCAATTTCTTCCCCAATTTTCAGACGAACTTCATCATCTCTTTGCTTACTGGAGCCCGGCTTTGTTCCTTGTGTGGTAATGGGAGATTCAGTAAATGGCATGTCACCAGATTGGAGAGATGGGAGGGCGACCTTTATTAGATTAAATAGGTTTCTCCTGCCCAGCACTCAAGGGGCATTGCAGAATCCTAATCAGAAGACTGACAGTAGCAAAATGGGCTGCTTGCAGCCAATGGCTTCCCAAGTTTTAAAAAAGAAAGAATTTTTGTTATTTTGGTCTATGTTGTAACATTAAGTGGTTAGCACATCAGTGGAATCCAGGGCATAATTTTAAATATTTAGCATTCTTCTGGCCCTTCAGGGTTACTAGCTGCTTCCTGGATGCCTCCATTTGTCTCCTGTGTCTCTCTGCCTTAAGACTCTTCCCCACTACAATCCATTCTCAACTCAGCTGCCTAAGTGATCTTCTAAAGCACAGATCTGACCATGTCATCACCAATTGCCCCCTCCCCAATGTGGCTCCCTATTGACTTCTGGACCAAACATAAAATCCTGTTTGGCTTTTAAATGCCTTCACTACCTGCCTCCTATCTACCTTTGCAGCCCCCTTAATCTTACTCCCCGCCACCTGCTCTATGATCCAGGAACACTGGCCTCCCTGTTGTTCTTTTCACATGACACATCTGGCTTATCCAGTCCTGTCCTGACTCTGGGCATTCTCCCACATCTGTTGCCCACATCTGGAATGCTCTTCTTCCTCACCTCTGCCTCCTGGCTTCCTTCAAGTCTCATTTTGGTCTCATATACATGCACACATGTACATATATACACATCTATGTATATATGTGTGTGCGAGTGTTGCATACATACACACATGTATTGTATATGCTTGTTGCATGTTGTCTTCTCCTTTTAGGATGTGAGATCCTTAAGAATAGGAACCAGGTTTTTACTATTCTTCACATCCCTAATGCTTAGCACAATTCCTGGCAGAGAGACAGAAAGAGACAGAGACACAGAGAAAGAGAGAGACAGAGGCAGAGAGACAGAAAGAGATAGAGTCAGAGAGACAGAGACAGACAGAGATGGGGGAGAGAGAGAGAGAGAGAGAGAGAGAGAGAGAGAGGGAGAGAGAGAGAGAGAGAGAGAGAGAGAGATTTCATTCCAGAGACAAATGCATTTTGAATTACTTAGTGTTTCTGGTTACCTTTGCTGCTCTTTCCTTTTCCTTCATTACTTCTATGGATTCATGTTCTCCCATGTGAATACTCCCTTCACTGGTACAGATGGCAGCCTATCTACACTTTTTAAGAAATCTTATATAATTCTTGTCTGCATCCTTACATGAATTCTCCGTAGAGGAGCTCCCCAATTCCTTAGAGGCCTTCCTTCAGGTATTTTCATCTTTAGTGGCCACCCATTCAGCAAATGGGCTGGCCCAGGTGTTGTTCCTTGTCCTTGCCTCACACTCCTACATGTCCTTATGCCCCTACTTGAGAGCTGGTTATCCCTGATAATGCTCAGTGGCTTGCTTATGTCTACCACATGTCTCTCTTTTCTATTTCTACCTGCCTGCAATCTCTCCTTGATCCAGTCCATCCTCTATACATCTATCCAAGTGATATTTCTATACCAGAGGTCTGACCACATGATTCAACTTCTATTAAAAAAAACTCCAGTGACATAGGCAGGCCCTCTTTCAGGGGCTCTTAATCAGGAGTGCCTTCAATAGACTTCAGTGGAATTCAGTGACCCTGCAGGGGAAAACAGGTAGGAACACTTCTGGGCAGAAGCACGGCCCACTTCCCTCTCGACAACCCTACCTAGGATGGGTTTTGCTTTTTGTATTAAAGAGTTATCTAAGGGCAGGAAAACTGGTGTGGGAAAATAATGAGCACCCCCCTGGTCATAATCTGGGCCCAGTGATGGATGAGATAATGAAAATATGGGTAGGAGGGACCTTGGAGAACATCTCACCCAACTTTGCATTTTTCATTCGAGGAAACAGAGACTCAGACAGAAATGACTTGTCCATACCCATACCTGAATGGGAAAAATGATGGGAAAACTAATTTGTAACTTGAAATTGAAAATTTCCTTCAATTATTTAAAAACATGATTCTGAGAATGGGTCCCTAGGGGATCCATGGCACACACACAAAAGGTTAAAAATGCCTGCTCTTAGATCAAAAGTAGTCTCCCTTGTTGGGCATTTAAAGTACTTCACAGTCTGGTACCAACCCACTTTCTAGGTTCCTTAGTTCTCTTCATGCATCACACAGTCCAGCCAAACTGCCACACTAACTAGCCCCTAAATACACTTTCCATGTCCCACTGCTGGGGGAATTTGCGCCTTTGCACACACTGTCTTCCAAGCCTAGAATTCCTCCTCACCTCAGTCTCATATAATCACTGCCTTCCTTCCAAGCTCAGCCCAATCTACCTCTTACAGAAAGTCTTTCCTGAGTTCCCTACATGCTAGTGGTCCTCCCTTGTGCAGAGAAATCACATTTCATTAACTTTCTATATATTCTGTTTTGACTTGTTCATTGATAGAATATAAGCTCCTTGAGGGCAGGTGCTATTTTTATTTTTGTATGTGCCTCCTCAGCAATTGCTGAGTTCTTGGCATTAAATGGTTAATTGGTCTCCCTGCCTCCTAGGCAGTCAGTTGGCACAATCCATAGTTCCTAGGATTAGGAGTCCTGGTGAACAGAGCTCCAAGCCCATCTCAGACATTTACTAGCTCTGTGATCCTGGGCATATCACCTGGCCTCCCTCAATTCTCCATTTCCTTTTTTGTAAAATGCAGGTAATAATTATTCCTCCCTCCCAGTGTTGTTGTGAGGACCACATGAGTTAACATGTGTACAGCATTTTGTCAACAACCTTAAAGCTTTATGTCAGTGCTGGCTATGTTATTATCAATTGATTCAGTATTAGACCTAGGATAGAGGAGAGATCATTTCACTTGGAGTCAAGAGAGATTTAGCTTCAAATCCCACTTGTGATCTTCTAGTGACCATGAGCAAGTCATCCAATGTCTCCGAGCCTCAGGTTTCTCACCCTTAAATGGGGATAATAGTAACAGCATTTCATCCACAAGACCGTCACAAGTATCAAATGAGCTAAGGTATGCAAAGTATCTGGCAAACCTTCAAAGACTATATAAATGTCAGTTTTCATCATTATTATTAAGTGCGTAATATATGTGAGGTTAATGTGCTCTGAGTTTTCAGGGAGTCGGGGAGGCCTTCTTGGTAGTAAGGATGGGTTTAAGAAGCTCCCAAACAATGAATACCAAGGACTTTTATAATAATCCAAGCACACCTGGGTCATCGAGATGGACCAGCTGCCTGTGATTCCCCTAGGTCTCTTTGAGGAACATTCTCTAGCATTGTCATCTTCACTGTTAACAGAAACCAGAGACAAAACCCTGTATAGTTTTCCTAGTTTGGAAACCACTTGAAGGTTTCCTGTGATCATAGGAAAATAGATGTAGAGCTGGAAAGAACCTTGGTAATCACCCAGTTCAATTTGTCCATTTCACCGATAGTAAAACTGAGTCCCAGGAGGCCGAAGATCAAGGTCACATAGGTAATAAAGGACCAAAGCTGGGATTAAACCCAAGACCTTTGATCACAAATTCAGCACCCTTTCTGCTCGACTATGCTACCTGTCAGGGTTAGCTTTCCTGGCCCAAAGAAAGAACACAAATCTCACTAGAATTTTTAAAAAAGATTTCTGGGGGCAGCTAGGTGGTGTAGTGAGTAGAGCACTGGCCCTGGAGTCAGGAGGACCTGAGTTCAAATCCGGCCTCAGACACTTGATTCACTTACTAGCTGTGTGACCTTGGGCGAGTCACTTAACCCCAATTGCCCTGCCTTCCCTCCTCCAAAAAAAAGAAAAAAAAAGAGATTTCTGTCTCTGCCTGCTTTCTCACCAGTCCCTGTTGAGATAGTTTGTCCAGCTCATCCTATTCTTAGTCCTTGGCATTCTGGGAATCACAAGTACTTAAAAATAGACTGAAAATGACTTTAAGGAAATGAAGATTTTCCCCACACCTCCGAGTGAATTTTTGGTTGTTTTGTGGATGAATGTTCTTGTGTTTCTTCATTATTGCCTCCTACATCCATCTTCCTTTAAAAGCTATAGAAGAGATTGGAAATTAAGTTATTTTTCAAGTGATGAACAATGAAGGAGCCCAAACTTCTTCTAGTTAGGGTACATTAGTAGTCGCCCAGGTGCCCGCTAGAGATTCTGGGAAAGTAAGTTGAAGAAGGAAAGTGAACCCGCTCAAGGAAAATTAAGACCCTTTGGGGAATAGGTGGGAGGCTGTGTTTTTCCTAAAGAAGCCACGGCAGCTGCTTCCTTCCCCTTTATATGGATGATTTTATTGTCTAGATTTTAGCAAAGCATTTGATGAAGCTTTTTAAATGCTTGTTGACTTTTTGTGGATACATGGAGAGATATGAGTCAGACAACAGCAAAATCAGTCCGATTGAAAACCTTCTGAATGTTTTCCCTAGGAATGGTCATTGATGGGTCAAGGTCAGCTTGGAAGATGGTTTCTAATGGAGTGCCCAAAGAATCCATGCAAGGCCCTGGGTTATTTAACTTTTGAAAAAATCTGCAACATAGACAAAGGCATGGGATTGCATGGTTAGCAGATTGGTTGGTGCCACTGAGGTGGGAGGGTAGCTATGTTCGGTGATCGAGTTAGGACTCAAAAGTCTTGACAGACTAGAATATGGGGCAAAATCAAATGAGGTAAAATACTATAGGGATAAGGATTAAGTATTACCCAAAGGTTCAAAAACTAAGTTTCCCAAATTCTACATACTTTTATTAGTCCACTATACTCTTTAACTGAAGTTTATTTTTTAAAAAAAGCAGAAAGGTTTCACAATGTTAACTTTGGTAACGTCCCTTGAAAAATTAAAAATGTCTTCACAAGATCTGGATTTTTAAAAATCTGTTTTTCAAATGTATTTTCTTTGACTGTTTCCTAAAGCATCTTCGGTCTTTAATTTTAACGGTTTTCCCAACGATTGGCTTCCCTGGCTTCCTTCAGATCCCAGTTAAAATCCCATCTTCTACAAGAAGTCTTTCCTAGTACCCTTAATGTTCAGTGCCTTCCCCCTATTGATTATTTCCAATTCATCATCTATATGATTTGCTTGTACGTACATATTTGTTTTCATGTTGTCTCCCTATTAGACTGTGACCTTCTTGAGGGCAGGGACTGTGATTGCTTTTCTTTTTATCTCTAGCTTTTAGCATAGTGCCTAACTAAATGTATCTTAACTTCATTTGACTTCATTATATAGGGGCTACATGGTTATTCAGCATTGCAATCTTTCTAAAAAAAGACCAGAGGTTTTAAGTGGACCTCAAGCCAGTTTATGTGATCAACGATATGATGTGGAGGGAGAAAAAGCTAATGTGACTTTCAACTAGCTAGCTGCCCTGTATTCTTCCCTGATCAAAAGACCTCTGGAATTATTATGCTTAGCTGTATATGGGCAATGTATTTGAGGAAAGACATTGATAAGCTGCCAAGTGTCCACAAAGCAACCAGGGCGTTGGAGTCCTGCAGTTCAGGGCCATATACGGAATGGCTGAAGAAACTGGAGAAGACATTTAGGGGGACCAGAAAACTGTCTTCAATTATATACAAGACTGTCCAGTGGAAGAGTTTCACTTATTCTGCTTAACTCAAAGAGTAGAAAACCAAGAAGAATGGGTGAACAACTGCAGATACAAATTTAAACTTGATATAAGGAAAAACTTCCATATTGGAGAGCTACATGCTGAAAGTAGTTGACTTTGTTAAGGACAGGGTAGAAGTAATCAATCCCTGTCCAGGTATGGACTGATCGAGCTGGTCTCTGAGCTTCCTTCCAAATCAGAAATTCCATGATTCTGTGATTCTGATTGTGTTCACAAACAAGACACTCACGTTAATAGCAGGTACGTTTAAAATCCATAAACATAAAGTGGAACAGAGATCAGTGGGGCTGATACTGAAGACCAATATTTTGGTAATGGATTTTTTTTCTAAGCAGTAAGAGTTGCTATCATATAAACAAGGATTTAGGATAACCTCCTGGTATTGGACAAGAATTGTCCATAGGAAAACTTGCAAAAATGTCTGGGATAAATTCCAAGATATCAACCATTGGGGGAAGACAAAAGCAAGCAGAATATTAGATTTGATGGGCCATTTGTCTGACCCAGATCCTAAATTTCTGTGTAACTCTTTACAAAAAAAAATGGTACATCCTAACCTTTTATCTAAAGCAATTATCCACAGCCCACGTGGTTTTGCTGATGGCCAAGTTAGAGCAGAGGAATCCATCAGCCTGGTGCCTGCTGGGGGTGGGGTGGGGAACAACCTTTTCTTTGGGGTTACCATAAATGGATTAGATGAGATATGATAAATCAGTGTGCACAGTTGCAGGAATGTATTTTACTGAAGGTATTTCAGGAAGTGAGAAATAAATCAGCAATTTTATCATTTCCTTGCAACACCAGGTTGCAAGCTATTGATTCACCACCGGACTACACAGTATATGTCTGCGTCATCTGTCTTCCTTTATAAGGTCCTATTAGAAGCTCCTGAACAGCAGAGGTCAAATCCCATTACAATAAGAACTACGTAACAGTAAATGCTTTCCAGGGACCCAGGGACCCCTGTTTTAAGCAACACTCAGTGCAGCCTGATCTCTTTTCAGTGAAAGAATTGAGATGACCCTTTGAAGTTTGTCATGCTACAATTTAACTGGCATTCATTCCTCCTGAAAGACTTTCCTAATAGACCGCTCTCCTTATTAGTGTTTCTCTCTTCCTTCTCAGATAATTAACTACCGTATATCCCCATGTATAAGACATCGAAAAATTTGGGGTCTAAAAACTGGGTGTGTCTTATGCAGTGGTTGTAGATTTTTTTTTACTTGCATTTCCCACTTTTTCGCGCTTGTTGTCTTTGTGCTCATTTAGTTTCCCATTTGTTACCAGTATATTAGGTTATGTTTTGCCACATTCTGCCCAGAAATGGCTCAGAAAAGATTTTTGTACAGTGCTGAATTCAACTTAAAAGTGATCCAGTTTGCAAAAGTGAACGGAAATAGTGCTACTGAACTAAGTTTGGTCCTCCTCCAACTGAGAAAACAATCCGAGACTGGCTATGGGAAGAAGAAACCCTACTGAAAACACCACGGCGGAAGAAGGCCATGAGAGGCAAGTGAGCAAAATGGCTTGATTTAGAGACGGAATTGAAGATATGGATTGAAGAGCAAAGGGCAATTGGAATTCCTGTGTCCACAAAGATGGTTCAACATAGGGCAAGAAGAATTGCTGATGAAAAAGAAGTTACTGATTTCAAAGGAGGGTACAATTGGTGCTTCAGGTTCATGGAATGGAATGGACTAAGCAAGCGTACACACACCAGATTTGCCCAAAACATGCCTGAAAGCTATGAGCAGATGAATAAAACTTGAGTTCAATAACTTTATGTAATTTTTTTTTCAAATTTTGGGCCCCAAAATTAAGGTACGTCTTATACATGGGGAAATACGGTATATACTTAGGTGTTTACACATTGTATTCCCCTAATAAAAATGTAAGTTCTTTGAAGTGAGGGATTATTTTTCCTTTTGTTTTTATTCCTAACTTCCAGCCTTTGTAGCTTGTCCATAATGAGTGACTAATAATTGTTTGTTGGCTTGGTTAGATTAGTTCATAAAACTGAAGATCATGGGTTTACAAATCTCGGGCTGGAAGGGACCTCAAAACCCATTTTACAGATGAAGACACTGAGACCGGGAAGCCCAAGGCCATGTGGGTAGTAAGCATCAGAGGGCAGATTTGAACCTAAATCCTCTGAATTCAAATCCAATATTCTATCTACTGACTTTCACTGTCTTTAATTTATCCATCCGTCCATCCATTCATTCAACAAACATTTGGTGATTTAATGAATGCTTACTACGTTCATGGTACTGTAATGGATCTGCTTAACTCTCTCTCTCTCTCCCTCTCTCCCTCTCTCTCTCTCTTTCACACGCACACACCCACACCCACACACACCCACATACCCACACCCACACATATATATTTGATGTCCCATGGGAATAACTTAGCACACCATGAATCAGGCTCATTTCTTGGCTTTCTGGGGAATAGTTCTGGGAAATTCACATGAGTTGGAGTCTGAGTGTGACAGAGAAGTCTCCTATTAGATTCCTTGTGATTCTCCAGGCCTTGCTCTGTCTCTCCATAATTGAGATTGCCTCAGGATAGCAAGAGGAAATGAGACGGGAAGCAAATGTTGCCTAGGCAAGTAAGTGTATTGAAGCGATCTGCTACCGACTTGGTTAGGAAATTAGAGGTAGCTGTCCTCCCTCCTCTCCCTTTCTCTTCTCCTGAGGAAAGGAAATTGCCTGCAGGACTTGCAGACGATCCAAGTGCTTCAGAATAAGGGTCTATAGAAAAGATGGCATTTGGGAAGCAGGAAAGGTTTTCCTTTCTTAATCATTTGTCTCCTAAGAGTCGATAGAACTCACATCTTTCTTTGAAAATGCTCATCCTTAGGAGTGAAATATTAGATCTGGCTTTTTCACTTAAAAGCAGTCAGACACTTTCCCTCCACTTCTGTAAAAGGATTTTCTACCTCATCCAGCATCTGGAGTTTGTAGAAGGTTTTAGCCAAAGCTTGCTCTTTATTCTTCCTTTTCCAGGTGTAAAAGGACCGGGAGCAAAGATGAACATCCCCATCTATGTTTGAATCACCCAAGGAGGCCCTGACTGGCCTGCCCTTACCCACAATCCTTGTGTTGTTTGCCTGAAGTAGAAAGAGCCCACACTGGGATTGGAGAAGGGGAGAATGTACCTTCTCCTCCTCTTCTGCCAGGCATCACATGGGAACATCCCTTGAAGATAGGAAGTGCACAGATCAACCTCAAGAATGGGAAGATTATTGGGGAGAGGGAGGACTGGGGGAAAAGGGACCAGCAGGGTGGGGAATTAGGTAATAGGGCCGAAGTAGGAGATAATAGTATCTCCTACTGCACTAAGGCATTCAAGTTTGCAAAGTATTTTATGACTATGATCTCATCCAAGTTCTCAGGAAGTTGCTATGTTTGTGTGATGGGTGAGGAAATAGAAGCTCAGGGAGGTTTAACAGACTTGGCCAGGGTCACACTGGTATTATTGGATCTCAGGTTTTCTGTCTACCAAGTCCAGTGCTCTGTCTACTATGGGACCAAGGAGTCCAATTTATATCGAGCTTTTAAGGTTAACGAAACCTGCTTAGGGAGCACAGTGGATAGAGTTCTGAGTGTGGAGTCAGAAAGACCTGAGTTCAAATCCTGACTCAGAGACTTATTAGCTTTGTAACCCTGGCCAATTCACTTAACTCAGTCTCAGGCTCCTCATCTGTAAAATGGAGGAGATTGGATGTGGTGGCCTCTTAGATTCCTTCCAACTTTCCGTCCATTGTTCCCACAACAATCCTACCAGGCAGGGTCCATCTTAGGGGTGAGGAAACTGCGACTTACTTCCATTAAGTGATTTGCCTAAGGTCATGTAGATAGGATTCACACTGAGGTCTTCTTTACTCCAAGCCCAGCAATCCATCAACTATGCCACACTGCCCTTCAAGAATGATGGAGTCCTGGACTTGGGACCAAGCAGAGAGAGGTTCAAATTTTACTTCTAACCCTTAGCTACCTGTGTGGTCATGTGTGAGTTACTTAATATAACTGAGCCTCAGTTATCTCATCTGTAAAGTTAGGATAATAATAGCCCTATATGTTTGTGGCATATATGTGTGTGTTATGATATGTATGGCAAGGATGTGGGTATGTATATGGGGGAATATATGCGTATGTATGTATATTATGGTATAAGTATAGGTGTATATCTGGGGGTATATGTGTATGTATATGTGTGTATGTGGAGGTATGCGTTTGTGAATATAGGTGTGCATGTGTATATAAATATGAGAAGATTATAGGTGTGTATATATGGGCATATATAATATGTGTATGTATGCTTGTATATATGTGTGTGTATGTATGCATATATATAGTATGACTGTGTGTGTGTGTACATATATATATAATGAGCATATATATTGTGGGTGTGGGTATATATATGGGGAATATACAGATATATATATATATGTATAAAGAGAGAGAGTATATTGTGTGGTGTGGGTGTACATGGTTGTATTTGCTATGGTTGTATGTGTGTATGTGAGTATATGTACCCAGAACCATGATTTCATCTGCGTGAAGACTTCCCAGTGAGGCACTCCCTCTCCCCATGCAGACCAAAAACATGACAGCTCCTCCACATCTGATGCCCTTGTTCCTCAAACCATCTGGTATTCATTTTGCATCTTCTTCTATATGTACACTTTGACCTTCCCACTTTGTCTACACCTAATAGGATATAAGTTTCTTAAGGGCAGGGACCATCACATGTGCTAAGGACAGTGCCTGGCACGTATCGGGCACTTAATGCCCATTTGTGAGTGACTGGTCTTAGAGACTGCCCCAGGTGTTTGTAAGTGAAAGGCTCCACTGGGCACACAGCCAGTACCCCCCAGACTGACTTCATATTTGTCTCTACTACCTCTCTGGTCTAATACACAGTGAGTTAGATTTAGGCAGGTTTTGTAGGGTCTCGAGTACTTTTGTAGCATCTTTCTACAACAATTAGCTCATTTTAAATCAGAATGATGCCTAGAATCCATTGATTCCATACTCTTTAGCTTTAGGTAGTTTACTTCAGATTAAAAAACATCTGAGTTCAGTCACAGTCACTATGAGCCTCCAATAAGGAAGGACATATACAGAGGTCCCTGGGCTTTCCTATCTATATCAATTTATATAGCCCCTGTCCTTTTCATACTTAAGAAAAAATCCATTTACTAGAAATGTTTTAGCAAAAGAGATAACAGATTATATTATAGCATGTGTGGATAGATAGGTTTTGGGAGAGAAAGTGTGGAAACATCTGGCCTTTTCTTGAGACTTGTCCCAAACTGAGTCTAAAATGGGGCAGTTTTTAACAGCCTTACACTATTATTGCCATAAAAGAGACAGATTCACATATTTTTCCAAAGAATCTAACATGGAGAGTTTTAATTAGTATTGACGATGAAAAGGTCTCTGATCCTGTTTCTTAGACACTCAGTAAAATGATGGATGGGAAATAAGTGTAAACAATACCAAGAATGACCATTTATGTAGTGCTTTAGGTATACGAAGGGCTGGACATGTTACATCTCACTTGATTCTCACAATAACCTTAGAAGGTGGGTGCTATTATCCCCATTTTACAGGTGGGGCAAGTAAGGCTCTGAGATTTGCCCAGTGTCACACAGTAAGTAAGCACCTGAGAGTAGGATTCAAGCTCAGGTTTTTCTGACTCCAAGTCCCAGCATTCTATTCACTATGCCCCTCAAAGAAAACATGGCACCGCCTTCTTCAGGTATAGGATCAGTATTAGAAGAGGTGGAAAGCCTTAAGAATACCATCAATAAAAAAGGGTGCCATCAGTATGCACAGCTTAGAACCCACTCATACATTTCTTCCAAATAATTATCCATAGAAATATGCATATGCAAAAGTGTTCCCTAAGGACAAATATGGCATCCGTCCATGCCACTGCCAACAGCATGTGTGGAATTAGCAGTTCAGATGCTCAGCCAAAGGAGGATGGGACGGTTGGACCGTATGATCTCTATAGGCCCTCCCCACTCTGAATCTGTTATCCTAATATAGTCAGGGGCAGAAACTGTTGGACAAGTTGATCCTCATGGATCCCAACAAGACTGTAGCTCAACAGTGTACTACAGCTGTCCCTTCCACATAGCAGGGGTTAGGGGCATGGCAATCTGGAAAATCTGCATACAAACAATTTTTGGGCCCTCCCTTTGTACCAGAGAAGTCTAAATTATTATGGTACTAAAAGATAAAATATGTTGGTATTATACAATACTATGCATATATTTTATGCATGTTTGAGTTTCTAAACTTTTTTCTGTGGCAACTACTGGCCTTTGCTTCCGCAAAACTCTCCCCAAATTCCCATTTAATTTCTTATGCCAACCCACAATATATTGAAACCATGATAGGGAAAGTCATGTTGTGGAAGAGATAACTGTAGATACATTGATGGACTTGGGGTCAGAAAGGTCTGAGTTCAATTCCTTCCTCAGACTCTTAACTGGCTGGGTGATGCTGGGCAAGTCACTTAACCTCTCTAAGCCTCAGTTTTCTCATCTGTAAAATGAGAGTCATAATATCATCACCCTGCCAGGGTTATTGTGAGGGTCAAATGAAACAACATATACAGCAATGATGCAAAAGTCAAGTTGAAATGAATCCCTTTGTGTGTCCCATATTGCCTTAGAAAACCACAAAGTAACATTATCTATGTTGGATTATATTTTCATTTTGTTAAACCCTTCTCAATGACATTTTAATCTGGATTTGGCCCCACTCCACAACCCCTAAGGTACAGCACTATATTAATGTTAGCTGTCGTCAGTGTTGCTATTATCATTATCATTATTTATGGTGATAGACAAGATAATCTTGATGGCTTCTTCCAGGATTAACCCCTATATTCCTAAGTGCTTGTGGTGACAATTTAAATCAAGGGACCAAGGAAAATCTATAGGGATTCCTGCATGTAAATAGCATAGGATAGATAGAGGAAGGAGTGCTCAGTTTGGAGTAAGTCAAGCCAGGTTCCCATCCCTGTTCTCTTACTGAAGATAACCATGCGGCCTTGGACAAATTACTTCCCCTCTCTGGGACTCAGTGTTCTCCTCTGTAAAATAGGATGAGGAGGTCTGTGAAGTCCCTTCCAACTTTAAATCTCTAATTCTGGGATCGATGCAGCCATCAGTCCTCTTTATGCGTTTCTATGAAAGGTCAACCATGGAGAAATATTTCTTTAGCCCTCTCTTGACCTAGACTAAGGAATTATACACATATGAATGAAACACCATGCTTTATTTCCCAACATCTCTAGCATTCATTCACCCAAGATTGAATATCCAGGGAAAAAAATGCCAGCCATTAGTGTGAAAAAGCAGAAGCTAGAAAAACTAAGTATTTCTGGGATGGATGTATGGCAAGAAAGGATGTCTCTAATAGGAAAAGAGGGAGGGAATGATGAAATGGAAAGACTCTCAGTCATGGCAGTTAGAAGACGCCTGCTACTTAGATGGCACTGAGATATTTCTATCCTTTCCGATGTGATTCCATCTTTAATGAAAAGGCAGCTTGGTCTGGTGGCTAAAGAGCCAGCATCAAGGCCATGAAGACATGGGTACTAAGTCCCCATGTGACACTGGCTGTCTGGTCCCGAACAAGCCCCTTAACCCCTCAGTGCTCTAGACAAGAGGCACCAGACACTGAGCCCACAGTACTTCTGAATATATCCTGAACTAGATTAAAATGGAATTAGAAAATATTTAACAAGGTAAATAAAATACAATGACACCTGGATAATATTACTTTTTAAAACTAAGTCTATTGGGACCCTTCTATGGATTAGTTGCCTCATTTCTGTTTGAGTTTGACACCACTGGTCTAGGAAATTCTTTAAGAGTATAAATTGAAGAGAAGGTACTGCTCGGTGTAGACAGAGGGAATTTCATTTTCCAGCAATTCCCCATACTAGTGAAATCATAGGTCTATTCCCTATCCATCTTTAGTGAATGATTTTTTCAAAAAATCCAGCCCATTAAAGCTAGACTCAGAAAGATGGGTGGGTAGTAGAGTAGAAAATAGGCTAACCTTAGACTCAGAAAGATGATGTGGGAGAGTAGAAAACAGGCTAACCTTAGACTCAGAAAGATGCATGTGTGGGATAATAGTGGGATAACTTTAGATTCAGAAAGGTGATGTGGGATAGTAGATAGCAAGCTAACTCAAGGCTAACCTTAGACTCAGAAAGACCAGGGTCCAAGTCTTCCCTCTGCCACATCCTGGCTATGTGTCCCTGGACAAGTCACTTAACCAGTCAGTGTGTGGGCTAACCCTCTAGGTTAAAGATGAGTTGCCTAAGTACATATCTTCAGGAGTGGGGCAAGCTCCATGCCAGGAGGTCTTAGCACTGATGAAGTAAGAGCTCCAGACTAAAAGGAGGCAGGACCACAGAATTATAAGTCTCTCAGACCTGGAGCCCTCTAAGATGTCCCATGCCTGAACATGAATGGCCTCTGTACCAGACTCAACAAATGGTCATCCAGTCAGTCCTCCATTTAAAAAGGGTACTTATACCATTCATTTATTCATTTCCCACCTGGCTGCCCTCCTTCAGACTTCTCCATGATGACCTTCACTGACTGGCTGGTCAATATCATTATCAGTCAATAAGCAGAGCTGGGAGGAGGACCAAAGAAAGGCAAAAACACAGCCCCCATCAAGGAGCTCACTTCACAGAAGAGCTCCAAGTACCTCCCAAGCTGGCCCATTCCACTGTTAGGAAGGTTTCCTTCCCAGGTACAAGGGATTTAAAGGCAACATGTAGGCAGACACCAGGCTAGTGCTGGGGATACCAATATAAACAAAAAGAAAGACAATCCCTGGCCTTGAGGAGCTTATATTCTAATGGAAGACTTCCAAAAACAAAAGGGAGCAGTGAAGGGTGGGAGGAGGGCACAGAGGGATACCCATAGGAGGGCCTGGTGTTCAAGTCCAGAAAATCAGAAGCAGATCTGGGAAAGGAGTGAAAGTTGGCCAGTCTGAGATCCTCCCCTATAATGGAGGTCCTGAGAAACTCACCATTGGGGGGGAAGATTGAATGGCAGAGACACATCCCAGGCTGAGAAGCACCTGAGTTATAGTGGCAAAGTTCAGTAAGTGAGGAGCAGAGCTGGGAGGGGGACCAAAGAAAGGCAAAAACACAGCCCCCCCTCAAGGAGCTAACTTTGCAGACTGCTGAAGACCTCCAGTGATAGGGAACCTAGTACCTCCTAAGCTGGCCTGTTCCACTGTTAGGAAGGTTTTCTGGCATCAAGCCTAGGGTGGACTCTTTGAAACTTCCCCATGATTCCCAGTTCTGCTTTCCAGGACACAATGGTCTAAAGCCTCCTCATGACTGCCCTTCGAATATTTAAAAGTAGTGATCATGCCTCTCCTGAGTCTCCTTTTCTCCAAGGTCAACACCCCCAGTTCCTTCCTGGATGCTTCCATGGTATGAACTTGAGGTTACCTATATGACCTTGGACAGCTCAGTTCAGCCAGAGTTCATTAAGCTCTCTGTTTCCATCAAGATTTGGCTCAGTTATAACCAGGAAAACATTGTACACGGTAACAGCAACATTGTGGGATGATCAGCCATGATTGACTTAGCTCTTCTTAGCCATACAGTGATCCAAGACAATTCCAAAAGGCTCATGATGGAGAATGCCATCCACACCCAGAGATAGAACCATGGAGCCTGAATGCAGATCAAAGCAGACTGTTTTCACTTTGTGTGTGTGTGTGTGTGTGTGTGTGTGTGTGTGTGTGTGTGTGTGTGGCTTGTCCCCTTTGTTCTGTTTCTTCTTTCAGAACATGACTAATGTGGAAATATGCTTACATGATTGTGCATATGTAACACATATCAGGTTGCTTGCCATCTTGGGGAGAGGGAATGGGAGGGAGGGAGAAAAAAATTTGAAACTCAAAATCTTATTTAAAAAATGAATTTTGAAAACTCTCATTATATGTAATTGGAAAAAATAAAATAGTATTTACCTAAAAACCAGCTCAAATATACCATACTCTACACGGAGCGTTTTCTGATTTCCTTAGATGATCTTGCCCTTCCTCCCCAACCTGCCTTGTCTTTATTTTCTATCTATTCTGTATAAACAATCCTATTTACCCTATTTTGGAATCAAAGAGGATTTATACACTATGGTTGTTTGAGGAAGAAAAGAAACTATGTGCAAATATGAAGTCTCATATTATGGCACAGAATGTAGTCAGGAAGACCTAGTTCAAACCTTGCCTCTGACATTTCTTGGCTGTATGACCTTGGGAAAGTCACCTAACCACTTCCTCCTCCCAGATTTAATTTCCTTATCTTCAAAGAAAGGATAATAATACCTGTGGTATTTACTTCACAGGATTATGACTTCTAATGAGGGAATGTAAGTAAAGTACCATTATGTAAATGTTATTTATTGTCAGTATTATTTCTCCATTTTCCCTGGCCATCTTGGGACCTCCTGGGCTTTCAGGGAGGATTCAAGTGAAAGAAAAAGCAACTAATGAAGAAAACAATTTCCTTAGATTTAAAAGCGGTTTAAATGGTAAGTGCGGACTTTCGGATTGATTAAAATTGTGCCAATTTAGTAACCAAGTCTGGTCAGGGACTGTCTAACCCCATTGGCCTTGTGAAGAAATTTGATTTAGAAGGTTAGATTGCTGGAGGCAAGCTGGCTGGGAGAAAAGAGACAGCTCCGAATTTGGAGTTAGTGAGGATTTATTTATTAAGCACCTTTGTGTCCTTCTGGACTCATTTGAGCTGGACCTTCTCTGATCTCCCCAGCTGCTGGTGCCCTCCTTCCCCAAACTGCCTTGTATGGATTTCATATTTATTCTGTATATGCTCAAATAGGCACTTGTTGCCTGCCCCCCACAATCTAATGAAAACACCTAGTAAGGAGGGACTATTTCATTTTGGGGTTTTGCATCTGCAGTGCCTGGCACACTCTAGGACATGAACAGATTCATGTCATGCAGTCCATGGGGCAGCTAAGTGGTCCAGTGGATAGAACATTGGGCTTGGAATCAGGAAGACTCATCTTTCTGAGTTCAAATCTGGCTTTGGGTGTGTGACCCTGGGTAAGTCATTTAACCCTGTTTGCCTCAGTTTTCTCATCTGCAAAATGAGTTGAAGAAAGAAGTGGCAAACCATTCCAGTATCTTTGCTAAAAACAAAACAAAACAAAACAAAGCCCAAAATGGGGTCACTGAGAGTCAGACATGGCTGAACAGCAGTAACAACAACATGCTTTCCATAATTTGGTGGGGCTGTGGAAATGGAAGCCCTGAATTGAATCCTGCTGCTGGGTGTATGATCCTGAGCAAGTCACTTTTAAAAAAAATCTATTTGCTTCAGTTTGTCCATGTATAAAATGGGAATAATCATAGTGCCTACCTCCCAGGGTTGTTGTGAAGCTGAAATGAGTTACCAAATGTAAAACGCTTTATAAATGTTAGTTATTGTTATTATACTAGTCAACGATTACTTGTAGAATGCTTTTCTAGATGCCAGGCAAATTCCTTTACCTCTGTGGTCTTCAATTTCCTCTGCTATAAGATGAGAGCTTTCGGCAAGGCGATCCCCAAGACCTGTTCCAATGCTGCAAGTCTATGACTCATCATCATCATCCAAGGCGCCATCTTTCAAAGCTCCCCTTGCTTTAGCTGTCGATCCTCCCTCCCCATGCACACTCTTGGGCATCTTGGGCAAAGGACTTCAGCCAAGGTATTGATTTTTATTTTCCCCCTGCTAGGAGATATTGATCCCGTGACAGTGGTCCCTTTATTGCCTCTTTTTCTGAGGGAGGCTGGTTGGAGGTTTAACTATTGTCTGCCATTGCCAAGATGCTGAATAACAATGGCTCGCTGGCCTTTATTGATTGGACTGCAGTCTTCCTAGGTTAGCCTAGATCTTTCTGTTTCCTCCTCCCTTCTTCTTGCCCACCCCACCCAAGTGAATCTTCTTGCTGGGCTGGGGGATGGGAGGTGGAGCTATTTTTTATGAAGACTTTGCCTTCTGACAGGCTGAATTTTGAGTTGGTTTTTAATTCAGAAAGTGTCTCCCAAGGAGCAGTCCCATGATTGATGACTGGCAAGGGCCCTGTATGCCG
This sequence comes from Trichosurus vulpecula, assembly GCF_011100635.1. Lineage (NCBI taxonomy): Eukaryota > Metazoa > Chordata > Mammalia > Diprotodontia > Phalangeridae > Trichosurus > Trichosurus vulpecula. The sequence continues at coordinate 46,834,773 of NC_050574.1, forward strand.
ATGGTAGGGAATATGAAGTCCTTTCACGGAAAGCAGGTGTGCTTCACCTTGATCTTTGCAGATGGATGAAAATCCACTTGAATATAACTAGGAAGAGTGGTTGGTGCAGTGTTGAACAAACTGACCTTAGAGGCAGAGTCCTAGTTCAAATCCTGCCTATGACAAATTCTGGCTGTAGGACCCTGAGCAAGCTACTAAACCTCTATCTGACTCAGTTTCCATAGATGTAAAATGAGGATACTTATAGCACCTATCTCTCAGCACCTACTTTCAATAGGAGGTCTTTCCTGATTCCCTCCATATGCCAGTGCTTTCCCCCTAATACTACCTTTGCTCTATTCTGGATCTATCTTATGTACATGTAGTTATTTACATGATATCTTGCCCATTAAAATGTGAACTCCTCAAGGGTAGAGACTATTTTGGCCTTTCTCTGTATACTGAGGGCTTAGCACAGTGCCTGGCACACAGTAAGCACTTATTAACTCCTTATTGACTGATGTGGTCTCAGACAACAATAAGCTAGCGAAGACAAATGTGGTAATTACCCTCCAACATTTCTTAACTTTTTAAAAATTATCAGCAATGTTGCTTTCCTCTGTGAATTTAACTAAACCTTTCTCAGACCTTTTCTGAATTTCAGATAAGATCATCTGTTAGGTTAATGTGTTTTTGAATATTTCTACCCACTGTATAAACCAAGAGAAGACAGTATGGCTTAGGTGGCAGAGAGAGTATTGGTTTTGAATCCAGAAGAGCTGCATTCAAATCCCATCCTTGAAATGTATTAGCTAGTCACATCACCTCCATGTACTTCAGGAAATGCCCCTAGGACTTAGACAGAAAGCAGAGTGATGCATCACTGCCACCACCACCATCATCATCATCATCATCATCGACACCACCAACCAGCATTTAAAGAACTCTTTATGGTTTGCAAAGCAATAGATATATATACAAATGTGTATGTATGTTTGTATATACGTATATAAATATATGTGTGTACACATACACACATATGTATATATTCATTGTATGTGTGTGCATATATACATATACACACATGCATACATATACATATAATATATAATGTGTATTTTATATATTCACACATATATATATACATATATGCATATTTATATATCCTAACAACTCTGGGAAGCAGGTACTTTTATTACCCCCATTTTATAGATGAGAGAACTGAAGTAGAAAAGGTTAAGTGACTTGCCCAGGTTCGTACAGCTACTAAGCATCTGAGGCAAGATTTTGACTCAGGTCTTCCTGACTCTCGGTGCATACTTCTATCCACTGTGACACCGTCTAGCTGCCTGGTTGAATAGAAAGAGTCCTGGCTCTTGAGTCAAGACCTCAGTTCAAAACTCACCTCTTACTTATTATGTGTGACTTTAAGCAAGTCATTTCATGGCCCTCAGTCTCAGTTTCCTCACCTATAAGATAAAGAGGGTTTGACTCAGCGGCCTCTGATTTTATGATCTTTTAATGTATTAAGTTGTAGATGGCTTACTGTCTTCTTTGGTGAGAAAGTCATAGAATTCTTCATGTATAACTCTATACTTACTCTTATTTGTTCTAAAAATACCTCCCTTATTCTCCCAAGGGCATGTTCATGTGTGCCTAAAGTCCTCAAGGTCCTAGATTTGGGGTACAAATCCACATTTACCTTTTTGTCACCTTTATGATTGTATAACCACCTGTTGTAGTGGAGGTCAAAGATTCCATGCTGATAAGCAGTGGGATCAAGTTGGAGAAGAAGAAGAAGAACAAGAAGAAGAAAAGAAGAGGAAGAAGAAGAGGAAGAAGAAGAAGAAGAAGAAGAAGAAGAAGAAGAAGAAGAAGAAGAAGAAGAAGAAGAAACCTATCACAGTAGAATGTCAGACACTAGCAGATTGATAGAGAGGCAGTTTGCCTAAAGGCAGCTAGGTGGCCCAATGGCTAGAGCACTGGATGGGAGATGGAACCTTGCTCACCTCTCCCATTATATCTAGATAGTTATTAGGTTTCATCATGCCCTATTACCTCCATATCTTTCCATTTATTCCTTTTCTATATTCATAGGGCAGTTCCCATGTTGTATTAACAGTTTTGTTCAAGAGAAGGGAGAGAAATAGGAGAAAGGTGAAAATAGGAATAAGGTAAAATAGGAAAAGGTGATGGAGAAAGAGGAATAGAGAACAGGAGAGGAAATGGGAGGGGAAAAGGAGAGGCGGATGTTAGAAGAGAAGAGATGGAGAGGGAGACAGAGAAGGAGAGGGGAAGGGGGAGGAATAAACATTTATAGAGTGCCTACTACATGTCTACACTGCGCTAAGCTCTTTACAAACAGTATCTCATTTCTTCTTCACAATAATCCTGTGAGTCAGGTACTATTATTTCCAGTTTTACAGTTGAAGAAACTGAGGCAAACAGAGGTTAAGTGATTTGCTGAGGGAGAGAGATTACACAGTTTTAAGAAAGCCGGAGGACCACCCCAGAGAGCAGAGATTCAAAAGAGGTTGGAGAGCCGGTGAGACTTAGTGAAACCAGGCTTAGTAAGGATGAATGCCAAAAATTTTGCTGGGAAAGAATGAGCCCAGTGAGTAAGCTTTTTAAATGAGAGGGCTGGTGGGTAAACTGAATTACAGAAAAAATTCTGAGGACGGGAGACACAGAATTGCACAGATGCACATAATGATGCCCCGTTATCATCTCAACTTCTGTCCATAACTCTGTGCCAATGTAGTGTTTTTCTCTCATCTGAGGCCTTCCTTCCAGGCATCCCAAAGTCCTTTGCAAACATTCATTATTTTTACTCTTCCCCTGTGGAGAAGGAAAGATGATTTTCTTTTCAAAGGTATAAGTACCTAGAGGTTACTTCTCCCTAGCAATCAGGTTTGTTGCAAAGCTGTCCGAGAGCAAACTGGATATTTTATTTCCTTATAAACTCCAATGGCTCCCTATTATCTCTAGAATCAAATACAACCCCCTCTATTCGGCATTTAAAGCTTTTCACAACCTTACTCCTTTCTATCTTTCAGTTTTCTTATGCTATATTCTCCCCCATGCATTTCCATGATGAAGCTACACTGGCCAACATGTTTGTTCTTCACCTCTGATGCCCCATCTCCTTCCTCTGTGCCTTTGAAATGGCTGTTCCCCATGCCTAGAATGCTCTTTCTCCTTACCACTGTCATTCCACCCCCTCAAAATCCCTGGCTTCTATTCTCAGGTCAAATACCTCCTTCTGTAAGAGACCTTTCCCTATTCCCTTAGCTGCTGGTACCTTCCCTTTCAGGAAGCAGTTTTTCACCTTTTTGAGGTCATGGTCCCCTTTGGTGATAGAATCAAGTCTATGCACTGCCTCTCAGAGAGATGTTTTTAAATGCATAAAATAAAATGCATTGGATTACCAAGTTATGAAATGCCATTACCAAAATTAAAAAACAAAGTCCACCCATCCCGAGTTAAGAGACACCTTCCATCTACTCAGTCTGTAGCTCATAGCCATTTATATCCCGGATTTCCTCCATTACAATATAAGCCCCTGAAGGCAGAGACTCTGTATGTGTGTGTGTGTGTGTGTGTGTGTGTGTGTACACTTTGCTTTTTCTTTGTATCCTCAGAGCTTAAAAAAATATGTGTCTGGCATCAAGCTATTGCTTAATAACTGCTTCTTGATTAATTAGTTATTATGGCAACTTCACTCTAGTGGTACCTCGTGGGAAATTCAGACTATCTCACCCTCCTTCTCTCACCCTCCTCCCCACCCCATCCCCAGCCCAAGTGTAAAATTCTGAGATATATTTCCTCATTGGTGACATGAATAAATATGAGTTCCAGCTAGAAAAGTCCATGTTTTACTAGCGCCTGGTAGGAAAAGGGATGGATTTGGGTCAGAGATCCTTCTGTGCTGTTTATCACCTGTGTGACCTTGGCTAAGTCCATTTACTTCTCTAGATTTCAGTTCCTTCTTCTTTTGATGAATATCAAACTAGTGACCTCTAAGTTCCCTTTTAGCAGTTAATCTATAATCCTATAGCCTCTGTGGACTCAGTGTCCTTAAATAGAAGGTTTGAATCAGATGGTCTCTGTTTCTTCTTAGCTTTGAACCTATGAGCCTATGAGGCATTTGCTATTGCTTGCAAATGACAGTGGCCTGAGTTTTGCAAAGGAGGTTGGGAATTGATCATTGCCAGAGGTCTTTAATGAAATACTGGACCAAGAGTTACTAAGAAGATCATGGGAAAATAACAAGCCATCCCTAAGCGAGGCATCTGGAAGGATGTGGTGACCAAGGCAGCCCTCTCCCTACATAGTTCCTTGTCCCACTTAGCTGCTATGTCTCTCCTGTGGCACTGAAAAACAGCCTGGGACTTAAACGCCTATATCCCATTGTAGATTTCCCTAGGGAAGGAGATCAATGAAGCACCTTCTTATTTGATGAACTCTAGTTTTAATTCTGGGCCATGCTGTCATTACTAGATTCCTCCCTGTTTGTCCCAAACAGCTGCTTGAGAATCTCTCTCTCTTCCTCTTGATCAGTAAGAATTTTTCTGACTTCCTAGCAAATGATGTCTGATGAATAAAAGACATGTTTCTGTAGAAGTGAGGAGGGGGATGGGCTGGGACTTGTCTCCCATCAGGGTTGTCCATCTCGAAGTAAGTCATACCAGCTGTTTCATCCAGCCAGATCTGATAGAAATGGAGTCCACATAGATATAAACATAAACATTAGTTTCTATGGAAACCCAAGTTTCAGAGACCGTTGGAAGAACTGGGTGTGCCTCCATCCTAGGAATCAATCCTTGAAATGTATAGAAGGAGCATATTCGCCAGGGAGCAGCTCATTGAAGACCCAAGGTCCCCAATCTAATCATAGAACAAGACACAGAGAGGACATTGGCAAGGATATATGCCACCTTTCCAAACCAATATTCAGGAGAGCTTAGAATCCTCCCAGATTGAAACCATATTTCTTTCCCTAATTGGCATCCCCAGGCCATGAACCAAGTCTCGATTGTGTTCAGTCAGTAATAGTATCCGAGGGTTTTTAATTCTGGCCTCGCTGGCTGAAGGCCAGGGTCCAAGTGTAAATTCCAGTCCTGAGAGTTAAATGTTCTTCAGGCTCCTCCCCCTCCCTTCCCTCTTTACTCCTGAATATGCCCTAAATTATATATTCTAAAGCAAAGGTTCTTAACCTGGGATATCTGAACTTGTTTAATTTTTGATAAATATATTTGGATATAATTGGTTTCCTTTATGATCCTATAGAGCTTGTTTTACGCATTTAAAACATTATTCTCTGAAGAGGTCCATAGGCTGTGCCTGACTGCCAAAGGGCTGCATGACATACAAAAAAGAGAAAGAATCCCTGTCCAAGAAAGTCATTTCTCAAGAGAGTACTTGAGTCAGAGGACCTGGCTTCAGAGTCTGCCTCAGACATTACTTGGGACTCAGTTTCCTCATTTGCAGACAGATTCCTTCCAGTTCTCAAGCTACAATCCTAAGAATGGAAGCTTTGCCATTGGAAATCATTTGGATTACTTTGTCCAACCCCATCTTCCTTAGAGATGAGGACAGTAAAGCTACCAAGAATTTAGTGATTTGCATAAATTCTAGTCTCTCAATTCAACACCCTCCGTCGCCCTATCCAGAAATCGAGATTGTTCTCATCGAACATTTGAGTTAAGTACTTATGTCTGTCAGTCACAGTGAAAGATGATCTGAAGTTTGGAGGAGTTTTGAGGGGATACAGTGCCTAGAACAGTGCTTTACACGTAGCAATGGCTTTATCAGTGTTTGCTAGTGTGAATTGAAATGCAAGACGGTCACTGAAATTTTGGCCCAAATACATTTTGTTCCCAAACTGGAGAATCCCCCTTTCTCCCCCCCGCCCCAGGACACCAAAACAATCTTAGAGCCCGACGACTTCATCCAACCAGATGTCTCTTGGGAAAAACGGCCTGAGCCAGATCTCTAAGCTGACTTCCAAGCATGCCCAAACCTCATGTTGACCCCACCTCTCTCTCTATGATGGTATCAAGTTCCATGTCCAGGTTGAAATTGATGGTGGGAGGATTAGAATTATGGAATGGGTGAGGGTCATAGAATATCAGAGCTGGGAGGAATGTTCTAGTTGGCACAATCAACAATCAAGAAGCATTTGTTGAGGACCTACTATGCCTATTGAGTGTACAAGGCTCAATGTGAATGGTCCCTGCCCTCAAGGATCTTACAGGGGAAGAAACTGGAGCCTAGTGCAGTGCAGCATCCTATTCAAGGTCACGCAAGAGGTGAGATGGAAGAGCTCATGCTCAAACCCACATATTCTAACTGTAATTCCACATGCTATTTCCCCTTCTCTTCCAAGGTGTAACCCTGCTACATGTTCCATGCAATCCAAACTCTGCCTCCCTTTCCTATCTAGGTTTGCTCAACCCCCGCACCAAACCCAGAGGTGTCTTTAACCAAAGCATGAAGTGTGATGGGAGCCCCGAGTATAAGAATGAAATAATAAAAGGCAGGAGAGGAGAGTGGGAAGCTTTTTTCCAGCCATGCCCTTACTGATCCCTTGCTGCCCCCTTCTTCCTTTCTCCCCATAAGTCTGTGTTAGAAAGTGAAATAAAAAGAGACTGTGGGTCATGATGGAACCATCCAGTTTCTTATCTTGCTGACAAAAATATAGTTGTGCCAGCTCCATCACAATTAGAAACCATGCTTTCACTTAGAAGCCTTCTTATTTTCTAAATGCCTGTGGTTCTATTGCCTGACCACTGTGATTACCTGAGATAGGACCTAAGTCAGGGTAAAAGCTGCAAGTGTGTGATCCACAGACTTTCATTTAAAAAAAGCAACTTTTATGAATGCTTTTTTATACCAGTCTTTTTTACCCCCAAATGAATACTTTTTTTCTGAAAAACAAGAACAAAAAAACAAAGAAAAATAGTTAAGCCAAAGAGGCTGGAGGTGCATACATCATCTCATCCTCTTCTCCCTCACTTCTCCACCAGAAATAAGGAAGAAGTTCCAATATCTGTTCTACAGACCAAAATTGGACATTGCAATTCATCAGCATTTGGCTGGCTTTTGGCATTGTTTTCATTTGCAGTCTCGTAGCCAGTATGCCAAATATTCTCCTGGTTCAGCTTGTTTCACCTTCATCACTTTCCATAGACTTTCAAAACATTTTAAATAGCCCCTTCCCCAACAGAAAGATAACAAGCTGTGGCCACTGCAAAGCAATGCCTTGCAGAATCAACTGGTTTCAATAGGTCTTAACTCCAAGAGGCAGCAAGTCCGTATGAAGTTGGTCTCCTACAAGTGGAACTTTTCTAGGGCTGCGGTGTCCAGGCAAGCATCCTTCAATATTCATGTAGGACACTTCAGACTCCATGGAAAGCAGTCACTTTGGCTCTCTGGACCTTGGCTGCCCTCCTCCCCCTTCTATTTGGAGAGAACCTGTGCAGTGATGGTTGCCGCGGCAACAGCAACATCTGTACTGCATGAAGCTTGTAGCCACTTTGATGAACAGAATTAGAAGAACCCAATCAGATGCCAATCAGCATTAACCTGGATGCCAAGGGGGAAAACAGAGCTTCCTGGGCCTGGTGCCTAGATGGCTTGTTCATCCCAGTCCTAAACCCTTTTAGAGCCTCGTGCCAACTGGCCCTACCTTTCAATTCTCAAAAAGAAAAAGTCCATGGCACTGAGCTATATATAAAAAAAGGAAAGAATAGAGGCCAGATTCAGCCTGTGCTTAGAACAATGGGCCTGCTGGTGCCAGTGGAAATTTGTTGGTGCAATGGAGGGCTGGGGGAGGGGACAAGGAAAAGGCAGGAGTTGACAAGAGTCATAGAAATCTCAGAATCTCAGAGTGGCAAGGGACAGCAGAGACCATCTAACCTGAACAGGAAGCAACCTCCATGCAACAATTCTGATCAGTAGTCACCAAATCTTTGCTTGAGCCCCTCTAGAGAGGGGGAAACTCACTGCTTCACACAGCCTGTCCCACGAGACAAGAATGCACTCCATCTTCACCACTACCTTGTGGCATCCTTTGAAGGTCCCTTCAAGGTTCAATAACAACTCACATTTCATAGTGTTTAAGGTTTACCACGTGCTTTATATGTTATTTCCTTTATCCTTATTAACAGCCCTACGAGGCAGATGCTATTATCATTCCCATCTTACAAATGGAAAAACTGAGGCTCTTGAGCATTGCCCAGGGTCGTAGTGCAAGCAAGTATCTGAGTCAGAATTCAAACTCAAGTCTTCCTAACTCCAAGTACAGACCTCTAGTCTCTGCACCACCTAGCTACCTCATCAAGACATCTTTCCTAATTTCCAGAGTTGTTAAAATTCCTCTTTTTAAAAATATGTGCTCTCTTTTTCTCTCTCTCTTTTTCTCTTGCTCTCTCTCCTCTCTCTCTCTCTCCTTCTCTCTCTCTCCTTCTCTCTCTCTCTCGCCTCTCCCTCGCCGTCTCTCTCGCTCTCTGTCTCTCGCGCTCCGGGGCTCTCTCTCCGTCTCTCTCTCTCTCCTATCCCTCTCCTTCTCTCTCTCTTTCTCTCTCTCTCTCTTCTCTCTCTCTGTCCACACCTGCATATATAATATGATATATACATGCATACTATAAATCAATATATAATACTATAAATTAATATAAAATAAAATAGATAATACACAAAAACACATATACACATATATATGTACACACATTTTTAAAAATCAGTGTCCATATTGTCACCAACACCACCCAATAGAACATAAGCTACTTGAGAGAAAGGGCCATTTCATTTCTGTCTTTGTATTCCCAGCACTTAGCATGGTGCATCAGACATAGGAGGAGCTTAACAATTGCTTGCTGAATTGTTAAATTAAGCCTGCCCCTTCCTGAATCAGGTCATCCCACATAAGGGTTGTTTTACCGCTAGGGACTTTTCCCTCTTCCATCAAGACTGAAGCTGCCTCTTCGAAGCCTCCACTCATTTCTCCCCCTGTTTCTTTCCAAGATCTTTGGTTTCAGCCAGAACACATTGCTCTGTGTTGCCCCTTCTCAGTACCAACCCCAGACTTGGGGCCAGAGGAGAGTCAGACTCAAATCCTGGCCCCAACACTTCCTAGCTATGCGAGTGCAGTCAGCATGCTTAATGTCACTGATTGTGTCTGTAAAACAACAATCCTAATATCTACACTACCTAACCTCAAGAGGTTGTTGAGAGGATGGGCCTTTGTAAACCTTAAAGGGCTAGACCACTGAGGGGAGCTGTTGGTACTACTACTTGTAGTAGGTGATACAGGGAATAGAGATCTAGAATCAGGAAGACCTCAATTCAAAAACAGTCTCAGACTTGTACTAGCTGTGTGACCCTAGGCAAGTCATTTCATCTGCCTCGGTTTCCTCATCTGTAAAATGGGGATAATAAGACACCTACTTCCCAGGGCTGTTGCGATAGGATAGTATTTGTAAAGTGCTTTGCGAACCTCAAAGTATTATATAAATACTAGCTATTGCTCCTGCTACCATGATGATTATTTACGGATTCACAGACAGGGAAAAGGAGGTTCTGAGGTACCCATCACTAGAAATTCTAAAGAGCAAGACAGTGCCAATGGTTTAGACACCACCATTCCTATCAGTGTGAAGATGGGCATGGAAGTTCGGGTACTGGATGCTACGCATCCGCTGTGCAGAGTGGTCACTTTCCTTGTCCCACCATACTCTCAGCTACCACTTGGTCCTGTGTTGTGTGGAAGGCCTCATTCTGGGATCTTTAGTCATCAGGAGACAAACAAAATCAGAAGGCAGGCTCCTTCGCGGCTGACTGGCTTTATGCCCAGACGGAATAGGTGACCATCATTCACCAAGAACTCTCATTTTGCCTTTCTTCCTCATTCCACATCCCTTGGATGCCTTCGGCCACTATCTCCTCCTTTATCTGTTTCATATGAAGAGGTGGCACTTCTTCCCAAGGTAAATTACTCTACCTGCACAAGTGACTCCATCCCATACTGTTTTCCTCAGAAGATTTCCCCTTCTGTCACCCCCATTTCTTTTCTTTCTTTTTTTCTGAGGCAATTGGGGTTAAGTGACTTGCCCAGGCTCATGCAACTACTAAAAGTCAAGTGTCTGAGGCCCGATTTGAACTTGGGTCCTCCTGACTCCAGGGCTGGTGCTATATCCACTAGCACCAGCTAACTGCCCCATCCTCATTTATTTTTCATCTCTTCTTGTCTCCTAGTTGCTTTTCTACCACCTACATAAATACATCCATATCTTTCCCATGTCTTCCCCCTGCTTGAAAACCTTCACTTCATTCATCCATCCCCACTATCTATCATCCCATGACTGTCCTCCCTTTTGGGAGCTAAACTCTTTGAGAAGGCAGTCTATGCTAAATGCCTGTTTACTTTTCTCTTTCTTTCTTCTTAACTCTAGAATCTACTTTCTGATGTCATCGTTCAATCAAAACTCTTCTCTCCAGAGTTACCAATGATCTCTTAATTGCCAAATCTAGTGGTCCTCTTCTCTTTTTCCTCTATACTATTTCACTTGGTAATCTCATCAGATCTCATGGACTTAATTATCCTCTCTATGCTGATGGTTCTAACCAGACCTAACTTTTCTCCTAACCTCTAGATTTGCATCTCCAGCTATCTATCAGACATCTCAACATGGACGTCCCACAGACTCCTAAACTTAACATGCCCAAAAGTGAACTCATTATCTTCCCCTCAAAATCCTTCCACCTCCCAAACTTCTCTATCAGCGTTGTGGATGCTACCATCCTTCTATTCACCAGGGAGACCCAGGTGTCATCCTCAGCTCTTCACTCTCTCTTGCTGCACCCCCCATCCAATCCATTGCCAAGTCTTGCCAATTTTACCTTTCTAACACCTCTTCTCTATGTCTCCTCTCTATTCTGATATGACTGCCACCCTAGTGCTACCTTTCATCACCTCACTCCCAGAACATTCTAATAGTCCTTTGGCTGGTCTCTCTGCCTCGTCTCTCCTCACTACAATCTATCCTCCACTTTCCTGATCTTTCTAATACATAGCTCTGACCATGTCACCTCCCTATTCAATCAGCACCAATGGTTCCTTATCACCCACAGGATCAAATATAAAATCCTCTCTTCAGATATCAAGTCCTTCATAGCCTAGACCCTTTCTGCCTTTCCAATCTTTTCATACCTTGCTTACATATGCATCCTTATTCATCCCACATACTCTTTGGCCTCTTACTTACTTATTTTTCCTTATTTATAACATTTATAATATTATGTTGACTCAGGCTTCCAGTCAAATAAAAAGAATTTCTCCCTGTACACTAAAGGAGACAGAGTGCCTTCATTGAAAAGAAAAAAAAAAGCTATGAAGCCATTTAGTATAATAGACTTAGTTCAATCATAGAAATGATGCTGAAATAAGCAAGAATCCCTGTCTTCAAGGAGTTTAAGTTCTATTTGGGTGAGAAATAAATAAGAGGTTCATGCGCAAGAGGTTCTGGAAACAAGTATTTCTCCCACTGAGGTTTCAAACAAGAAGCTGAATGGCATAACATGGCTGAAGTTCTTTGTGAACCTCGATATGTCAGTGCTCTCCTCAACTTTGTAGAGTAAATTGAAAAACAAGTGTTGACTTCTACTGGTAGTAAGTGCTTACTTACACACATCTTACTCACACCCACATCCTTACTCATCCCATATACTTTTTCGCCTCTTAGTGAGGAGTATGTTCCTTACACAAGATACTCATTTCCCAACTCAGTCATTTGCCCTAGCTGTCTTCCATGCCTAGAATGTTCTCCCTCCTTTCTCTGCCTCCTGGCAACTCCAACTTCCTTCAAGTCCCAGCTAAAATCTCACCTTTTGCAAGAAACCTTTCCTCATCCCCTTTAACACTAGTGTCTTCCTCTGGGATTAATATCACTTTAGTCTGTCTAAATCTTATATGGACATAGTTCTTTGCATGCTTGCTATCCTGTTGGACTAGGATGTCTTTGAGAACAGGGATTCTGCCTAGCACAGTGCTCGACATGCTTGTTGACCTACTGACTGGTGGAATGATTTCATCCTCTTGGGAGGGGCTTTCTGAGTTACAAGTAATGTATTCCAACCTACTCACTTACGGGCAATGAAGTGGCGGGCAGTGAAGTGGCGTAGTGGATAGAGTATGGGGCCTTGAGTCTGAGTTCAAATCTGGCCTCAGGCACTTATTAGCTGTATAACTGAGGGCAAGTCACTTAATCCTGTTTACCTCAGTTTCCTCATCTGTAAAATGAGCTGAAGGGGGAAATGGTAAACCATTCTAAAATCTTTGCCAAGAAAACCCCAAATAGTCACAAAGAGAAGGATACAACTAAAGAACAACGACATTCACTTATGCCTGAAATTCCACAATTACAGTTTAATTAATTTGGCATCAAAACTTTTGCTCCCTTAAAAATGCAATTAATAACATTTTCAATCCCTTATATTTGCATAGTTTTTCAAAATCATAGAAGCTTACTTATTTTCCCTGAATGGTCTTGATTAGTCTCTGTAGAGACAATGCGAGCTAGATAATGCAAGTATTATTGTCCCCACTTAATAGAAGTGGAAACTGATCTCAGAGAAGTTAACTTAGCAGCAAGGAAGTGGCAGAGGCAGGACTCTAGTCCAAGTCTTATGCCTCCATATCCACTTTGGTCTCCACCACATTATATTATTTCCTATATAATTCCTGGAAACAATCACATAGATTAATGGAGCAGACAAAAGAGTTAGATCTTGAGTCAGCAGAACTGGGTTCGAATTCTGGCTAGGGCACTTAATTATCTCTATGAGGCTGGACAAGTCACAACTATTCTCAGCCTCAACTTCCTCCTCTATAAAATGAAGATGTTCAACTAGGTGGCCTCTGAGCTCCTTTCCAGCTTGAAATCAATGATTCTAGTCATTCATCCCTTTGATGGGAATAAGCATGTATATGGTGCCTACTATATGTCAGGCACTATACCAACCACTTTGTACAAATCTTACCTCATTTAATCTTCACAACAACCCTGAGGAGGAAGAGGAGGAGGAGAAAGAAGAAGGAGGAGGAGGAGGAGAAGTAGGAGGAGGAAGAGGAGGAAGAGGAGGAAGAGGAGGAGGAGCAGCAGCAGAAGAAGGAGGAGGCACAGGAGAAGCAGAAGGAGGAGAAGCAGAAGAAGAAGGAGGAGGAGGAGGAAGAAGGGCTAATATTTATGTAATGCTTAATCTGTACCAGGCACTTTGCTAAGTGCCTCAAAATTATTATTTCATTTGATCCTCACAATGACCCCGGAAGGTAACTGCTGTTATTATCCCCATTTTACATATGAGAAAACCAAGGCAGAGTGATTTGCTTAGGGTTACAAAGCTAGTAAATGTCTTCTGCTGGATTTGAATGCAGGTCTTCTGACTCCAGATCCGTTGCTCTATTTATGGTACCAGCTAGATGCTTCTCTTTAAATAAATAACTTTAATAGATCCTCTTCCTGAAAGAAGATTTTTGACAGGGGTTAATGGGACCTGGAGAAAGTTTGCATCAGAAGGAAGTGTCCTAGAGGGATAAACAGAAAGCTGTCTGTCAGAAGAAAACCATCCACTTAGGTTTTGGTTTAGCAAACCTTCAACACAGTGTATCACTTTCCCCTTAAGGTGCCAAGATCTCCCATGGCTATATAGTTACCTGCTCAGGGCAATGATTCAGTCATTCATCTCAGTATGGGTAAGTCATACCATCTTCATTTGTTGAGTGGAAAATATGCTGCCTTGGATCTGTCCAAGGTGCCAAGGCTCATGGGTGCTAGAGAGAGGACTTGGAACGAAGCTCTCCCAAGATCATTTTCAAATGAACCTCTTCTGTGCAGTCATCCCTGGCTCACCCTGTGCTCGTGAAGTACTAGGCTTATGCAATCCTAAAACTAGAGGTGCACAGGGACTTCAGGAGCCATTAAATGCACTGTTACTCCTCCCCTTATCTTTCAGATGAGGCCCAGAAAGGTCACGTGAATCCTAGAGCTAGCACAAGGGCTCTTAACCTGGGGTTCATGAGCTTTTTTCATATTTTGATCACTGTATTTCAATATTATTCATTTCCTTTGTAATATTATGTATTCTATTTTATGCAATTAACAGCATAATCCTGAGAAGACATCTATTGGCTTCACTAGCTTGCAATCACATACATACACACAGAGGGAGGGGGAGGAAGGGAGGGACAGAGAGAGAGAGAGAGAGAGAGAGAGAGAGAGAGACTGAGTTAAGAACTCCATATCTGGAACTTGAAAAGTATCTCAGAGGACATCTCGTATAACACCCCCTCTTCCCATTTTACAGAGAAGATCACTGAGACCCAAGAAGATAAAATGTCTTCTTCAAGGTCACAAAGATAATACCAAGGGTAGGGTGTGAACTTGGATCCTCTAGCTCCATGTCTATTTGTCTTTCTACTATACCACACTATCTCCTAATTCATTTATTGATCCAAACAATCACCTGGCTGGTGAGCCTTAGACATCAATACAGATTTTCACTTCAGGGGATCACGGTGTCTCAATGACACCAGACCTTTCTAGTCCTCAGTGGGTTATCATTCTCCATGCTGCTCAATCCTACTGCCCAGGTGGCTTAGTGGATAGAGCGCTGGGGCTGGAAGCCAAGTAAACCCGAGTTCAAATCCGGCCTTATACATTTACTAGTTGTGTGACCCTGGGCAAGTTACTTAACCTCCGCCTGCCTCAGTCTTCTCACCTGTAAAATAGAAATAATAATAAACCAAACCTCCCAGGGTTATTATGAGGATAAAATGAAATAACATAAGTGCTTTGCAAACCTTAAAGGGCTACAGAAATGCTATGATTATTACCATCATTCTTATCCTAGTCACCATGGAACCCAGCAGTAATGGCAGTCACTGGGAGTCATTTGCATCCCTTTCTGAATTATTCAGCTGGCCATGGCCCTTCTGAGAGATTGGGTTATTGGAAGGCCTCAGCCAGAGTGCCCTTTACCCAGGAGAAAAGGAGAAAACAGCTCTTAACTTCTCCTGGGCTTAACCGGAGGAGACACACGCTGGAGCCAAGGACTTATTGGCGAAACATGACTTTCCAAGGCAGATCACTTCGGGGAGGAAGAACAGTAAAGGGGAGGTAGGGGAAGAACTCAGGGTCCGGAATCTCAATGCTGAATATCAGAACAAAGGGGGTACTGTATGTCCCTGGCCTGGGCATCTATTTAAAAAAAAACTCTCTCTACTGTAGGCCCCAACAAAAGCAAAAGAAAGAGGCACAGTGTTTTTATCATGCACCAGGCGGAATGATTTTGGCAAGAAATCCCTGTTCCCAAATGTATTCCTTTAGCAGACGGCATATTCAGAAAATGTAGATTTTCAAATCCTTGAAGTGCTTAGGGGACCACGACGGGCCCAGGGACTGCGTGATTATGTCATTATTTTTGTAACAAATATTTTGGATAAATATTAAATGATCCACAAAGTCGGGTCTTGTTAACGTGGAACTGGAAGCTGGCTGATGCTCCAATAACATATTAAAAGGCAGGCTAGGGGAGGCAGATTTCACTCGGGGCTTCTCGAGAAGAATTCATAATGTTCGTGGTGGTGGAACCATGGCATCTGACATAAATAAATGCATTAGCTTCAACAGTGGAATTCCTAAGGCAGAAACAATATTGCTTATTGTCTCTGCTGAACACATCTCCACAGTGACTGCTCCCTCCCTGCCCCCTCCCTGCCCCCCTTTCCACACTCTCCCCTCCCCAATTCATTCCAGAATAGCGTAGGAGCTACGGACAGCTTTACACGGTAGTGACACTTTGAGGGAAAGATAGAGTTTCATTTCTCATAGATCCTATTGAATTCTGTTTGCTTCCCATCCTGCTATGAATTTCCTAAAGTGCAAGTCTGACCATCTTTCCTCGTATACTCAATAAACTTCAATGGCTCCCTATTACTTCTATTTATCATTTAAATGCTTCACAACTTTACTACTTCCTATCTTTCTAGTCATTAAACATTATTGGCCTCCATACCCACTATGACCCAGTCATACTGGCCTCCTTGCTATTCATCATATGTGATAGCCCATCTCTCATGTTTGCATTGGCTATCCCCCATGTTGGGGATACTCTCCCTCCTCAATGCCACCTCTCGGAATCCCTGGCTCCATGCAAGACTCAATTTAAACACCACCTTTCCCAAGAATCCTTTCTTGATCCTCACAGCTGTTAATGCCTTACCCTCTAAAGTTACCTTCCATCTGCTCTGTAAGGATCTTGTTTATGTAGGAGGAGGAGGAGCAGGAGGAAGAGCGCTAGACTACAACTTGGGTCATTTCAGAAAGGAAGAAAATACATAGAGATAAAGAGTAGCACAATGGGAAAGACCTGAGTTTGGAGTGAGGAAAGTCTTTCATATGGCGTACCTTAACTGGGTGACCCTGGGTATGTCATTTAATCCTTCAGTGCCCCAGGCAATCCTCTAAGCCTTTAAGGAAAGAACATTGGGTCTGGAGGCAGAGGATCTGAGTTCCAGTCCCAAATGAGCCACTTGTTCCTTGTGTGATATATTCTCTAGGCTAATCATGATCTCTCCAGCACTTTTCACTTTTCCATTTGGTCACTACTCTCTAGGTGTTCTCTAGGTCATCAGTACTCTTCCCAAAATGTGGTTCCCTGCCTAAACACTTTTGAGTTGCTCACAGATATGGTCTGCCTAGAGAAACTAGTCAGTCAATAGCCAGTGAAAAAGCCTTTATTCAGTTTCTCCTGTGTGCCGAGCACTATGTTAAGCCCTGGGGGTACAAAGGACTAAAACAGTACCTACTTCCAAGGAGCTCATGGTTTAATGAGAGGGAAAACATGCAAACAACTCTGTACAGAAAAGACATGTACAGGATAAAATGAAGGTAATCTCATAGAGAAGGCACTAAGATTAAGGCGAATCAGGAAAGGCTTCTTGTAGAAGGGGGTTGAACTGGGACTTGAAGGAAGCCAGAGGAGCTGGGAAGTAGACATGAGGAGGCAGAAAATGGAGTATCTTACGCAAGAAACAGAAAATAAGCCAGTGTTGCTAGATTACGGTGTGTGTTGGGATGAGCTAATCGTAAGAAGAGGGAAAAGGTCAGAGGGAGCCAGGTTATAAGAAGTTTTCAAAACCAAAGAGAAGATGTTGTTTGGTCTTGGAGGTGATAGAAAACCACTGGAGTTTATTGAATGAAGGGTCGACATAGTTAGACCTCTGTTTTAGGAAGATCATTTTGAAAACTCAGTGGAGGATGGCCTGGAATGAAGAGAGACTTGAGGCAGGCTGACCAATCGGTAGACTATTGTAGTAGTCCAGGGGTGAGGTAATAAATGACCTGTTGCAGAGTGGTGGAAGTCCTTCAGGAGAGAAGGAGCCATGTATCAGGGATGTTATGAAGGTGAAATTGACAGGCCTTGGCAACAGATCAAAATGAGAGGTGAGGGAGAGTGAGGAATCAAGGATGGTTAGGTTGCAAGCCTGGGAGACTAGGCGAGTAATGGCATCCTCAAAAGTAATAGGGAAGTTTAGAAGCGGGGAGCTTTGGAAGGAAAGATAATGGGTTCAGTTTTGGATGTATTGAGTTTAAGAAGTCTCTAAGGGACATCTAGTTCTAGATGTCCAAGAGAGAGTTGGAAATGTGAGTCCAGATGATAGGAGAATAAGGCTAGATAAATAGATCTGAGAATCATCAGCATAGAGATGATCATTAAATCCATGAGAGCGGATGAGGTCATTGAGTGAAATGGTATAGAGGAAGTACAAAGAATGGTGTAGGAGGAATTCCTAGGAAACATCCACCATTAGCAAGCATGACCTCGATGAAGAGCCACAAAGAAGTGGTGTGCTTTAACTGGGTGACCTTGGGTATGTCATTTAATCTCTCAGTGCCCCAAGCAATCCTCTAAGCCTCTAAGGAAAGAACAATGGGTCTGGAGGCAGAGGATCTGAGTTCCAAGTAAGCCTCTTCTTCCTTGGGTAATCAATTCTCTAGGTTAATCATGATCTCCAGCTTGTTAGAATTAGAAGTGGTCATATAAGTAGGAGGGTGATTAGGAAAGAGTAGTGCCATAGAAACCTAGAGAGAAGAGAGTATAAAAGAGGAAAGGATGACAAACACTGTGAAAGGCTACAAAGAAGTCAAGAAGGGTGAAGACTGAGAAAAGGCCATTAGATTTGACAATTATGAAATCATTTGGTAAATTTGGAGAGAGAAATCTTGATTGAATGATGAAGTCAGAGGTCAGATGGTAAAGAGTTTTAAAAAGAGGAAAGGAGATGGAGCCATTGGTTATAGACTGCCTTCTCAAGGAGTTTACCCACAAGGGGGGAGAGATATGTGACAATAGCTAACGGGGATGGATGGATGGATGGATGAAGGAAGGGTTTTAAGAACAGCAAACTCATAGGTTTGTAGGCAGCAGGGAAGCACTCAGTAGACAGAGAGAGATTGAAGATAAGTGAGAGCAGTGGTGGGGGGATGATAGAGGGTGCAGTCTGCTAGAGAAGACGGGACAGAATGGGACCACTTGGGCCTGTCTCTTCATGTGAGACAAAAGTGAAGGAAGAGGAGATCACTGCAGAAGACAAGTGGGTGATATGAGATGAAGCAGAGGAGAGAATAGAGCCGAGTGCAATAAGACAGTCACCTCTGTAATACTAAATAATCTACATTTCTTAATGGCAGCCAGAGATTTCATTAACTGTTTGACTGATTTGATTCATATTATGATTGCAGTGCATTAACACCTTCAGACCTTTGTCAGATGAACTTCTGTCTAAGCACACCTTCTCCAGGTCACACTTGGGAAGTTAATATATTCAGCATGAGGGTGATGAAAAGATACATGGTGCATCTAAATAGGTGGTAGCCTGTTATTCTTTATGACTTGGAAATAATCTCAGGGGAAAGGCACAGGCATCAAAAGAGATCAGGAAAGGCTTCCTGTACAAGGTGAATCGTTAGTTGGGACTTGAAGGAAGCCAAGAGGCAGAGATGAGGAGGGAGAGTATTCCAGGCTTGGGGGATGGCCAATGAAAATGCCCAGAGTCAGGAGATGGAGGGTCTTGTTAGAGGAAGAGCCAGGATGCCAGTGTCACTGGATCGCAGAATATATGATAGGGTAAGGTATAAGACTAGAAAGATAGAAGGGGGCCAAGTTTGTAGTGGTGAGGTGGTCATCATCAGAACAGTGGATAGTGCACTTGTCCTGGAGTCAGGAAGACTTGAGTTCAAATCTGGCCTGAGATACTAGCTGTGTTATCCTAGGTGGGTCACTTAATCTTTGTTTGCCTCAGTTTCCTCATTTGTAAAATGAAGATCATAATTGCTGTGAGGATCAAAGGAGACATTTTAAAGGGCTTGGTACAGTGCCTGGCACATAGTAGGTACTATACAGATGTCAGTTAGCACCATCACCACCGTTATCAAGTACTATAAGAAAGGAAAAAAAAGGTGGACACACTTGTAGTGAAGATCGAGGTTAAGAGGCGCGATCCAAGTGCCCATCTGGGCTTCACAAGGTATTGTAATGATCACAAGGAGGCGTCCATTATGGAAAGGCAAAGATAAAAATCATGCAGTCTTGTTCAGGCTCTGATTTGTGGAAGGGGGTACCCAACATCAGCACAATCATGGATCCTGCAAAGTCATAAAGAACCAAAAGAAGGGGCTAGAGGAAACGAAGCAGTACAGTCCAGGCCTGGGATTCAGGAAACCCTGGGTTCAAATACCATCTAAGGTACCTACTAGTTGTATGACCCTAGTGCTTACCACAGTGCCTGGCACATAGTAGGCACTTAATGAATGCTTATTGCATCACTGACAAGTCATTTTACCTTTCTGGCTAAACTTCAGGGGCCTCAGTTTCCTTTTCAGTAAAGTGTGGGGTGTGGACTTAATCAATAACCTCTGAGACCACTTGTTGGTCTAGATCTATATACACCTGTATTTAACTGGAGCATACGCAGACCTTTCTGGAATGGAACATCACCACAAATAAACCAAGAAGTAAAAAGGAGATAGTGTTGTCCCTTAAAGGGTCTATTATCATTATAAATAATGATAAAAAGAAATTTTTATATTTTTTGGCCTTTCTTTGAATCCCCAGCACTTAGCACAGTAGTCGGCATACAGTAGGCATTTAATCGATGCTGGTTGATGGACATAAGAATGGAAGTAATGTGACCTAATAGATGGAGAGATAGCTTTGGAACCAGGACGACCCAGGTTTAAGTCCTAACTCTCACACATTCTGAATGTGTGATCCTGGCAAATTACTTAATCTCTCAGGGCCATAGGCAGCAGTCTAGACCTATAGGTTGCAGAGGAGGGGTTAACTTGCATTGGTGGAGAGAGTTTCTTTATCCAGGATTTCCCAATACCAATGAAATTACATGTCCAGTACCCAATCCTTAATATTTCTATATCACTTTAAGGGTCGCAAAGTAACGTGTGTATGTATGTATGTGTGTATGTATATCTTTGTGTGTATGCATGCATGTATATATACACACATATATTTTATATATACAATATATAGCTATTTGAACTTTATAGTTACATACATATATACATATACACGTATACACAATATATACATACATATGTGTGTATGTAGCTAGATAGGTATAGATAAATCATAGATTAAATAGATAGATAGACAGGAATTCTTCACCCAACCCACTGCCCCAGATATCATTCCTAGGCATGTAAAATATGACCTCTCTGGGGAAGCGTCTAGGCTTGTGATTTGTTGAAAACATGTTCCATGTCCTTTACTTTTAGCAATGTGATCGGGCCCCTGACCATAGCATCTTTCCCATCTTGACCTGGGAATTTCTCCAGGGTTTTGTGGTCAGAAGAAACAGCTCTTAGAAGTCACTCACTAAACCAGTGATGAGAGGCTCTCAGTCCCCCACCCCCACCCTGGAGCCCATTCAATCCCCTCTGTGACATCCTGAGAAGTAGTCTGCCTACATCCATAGGGACACCTTCAGGGTTGGGACACTTACCCAAACGGAAAGCAGCCCCTTCTACTTTTTGGATCCCTCTAGTCATCAGAAGACTTTTCCTAGAATTTGGAAAATGCAGGCTTGGATTCTCCCTCTGGCTTCCTAGCTATATGAACGACCCTAGGCAAATCACTTTAACTTTTTTGGACTTTCAATTCTCCCTTCTGAAAAATGGGTGTGATGATGATGATAAATAGCTGGTATTTATATGGAATGTTCCAGAAGTCTTTAAACTTTTAATAGATTGGAATGGCACTAAGACTTTTGGGACTCTTTCATAGAAATTTAAGGTTTGCAAAGCACCTTATGATTATTATCTCATTTTACAGTTGAGGAAATGAAGACAAATCAAGGTTAAGTGGCTCTTCCAGGTCCCAAACATAGTAGGTGTCTGAGGCAAGATTTGAACTCAAGTCTTCCTGACTCCAGCCCCAGATCACATAGCTTGGAAGTGTCCGAGGGTGTATTTGAACTTTAGTATGCCTGACTCTGGGCTGTCTCAATAGCACCAGTCATAAGGGCGGTACTTACTTTGTAGTGTTGCTGTGAGGCTCCCACGACATATTAATATATGCAAAATACTTTGCAAACTTTAAAATGCCATATAAAGTCAGTTATTCTCTAGACTAACTATCCACAATTCTTTCAGCTGGCGCTATGGTAGCATTTCTCCAAATGCCTTCTCCTTCCTTACTGAGCCCACGGATGGCAATAGCTTTAATAATGCAGACCACAGGCACAGATATCTTTGTGTCTTGCACTGAGGATCTCTTCGCAAATGGCAAGAATGCATGGTGGGGAGCTTGATTGCCATCTCCTTCCCTCTCCCTCTGACATGCTATTGCTCCGGTGGGTAAAAATCTAAGCCATCTCATCTCAGAAACATGCCCTAATCTCTTCCCTCAGCCCAGGTCTCTCACAAAAGAAAACCTGCCCTGTATTTCAGATACATAGGTCTCAGAAGCCTAGACTAGTAAGCATTTGGAAATCAGCGCCTTATTTCAACTTTACTTCCTCAAATGATGCTGTTACGCAGGGTAATTACATAATAAATTTGTTAAGGGAATATAAAGCAATAAAAATGTTGGTAATGGTCTACCATTTAATAGCAAAATTGTAAATGAGTTCTCAGCATTAACCGAGCAGTTTTCCACAATTAGGAGACCATTGTTTGGGGTGGCTTTAATTCCTTTAAAAAAATTAGTGGTGAGGTTCAGTTTCTTCATTTAAAAAAGAGTATTTAACCACTTGAAGTCAGGGAGAATTGGGGGTCTCTGGAGCAAGGGGCGCCATCTGAAACATTGGCATGTATTGGAATCCCAGGGTCAAAGGGTCATAGCTCTAGAATCAGAAGGGATATAGGAGTTCATCGAGTCCAATCCTCTTGTTTCACAGATAAAACAGAATCCCAAAAGGGTCATAGGATCATAGTTTTCAAGTTGGAAGGGAACCCTGAAGAAATTGAGTCCAACCTACTTCTTTCACAATCAAAAAAACTATCACAGGTCACACAGATAGAAAGGACAGGATAATTGTAGAGATATTTGCATACATTAATAACAATAACAAATGGTATTTCAATAGTGTCTTAAGGTTTACAAGCATTTTATGTATAATATTTCACTGTATCATCATAACTATCCCAAAGAAGAAGGTGCTATTATTGTCGTCCCTAGCTTACAGATGAGAAATTCGTTGCTGTTGAGTCATGTCTCACTCTTCATGACCCCATTTGGGGTTTTCTTGGCAGAGATACTGGAGTTGGTTTGCCATTTCCTTCTCCAGATCATTTTACAGATGAGGAAACTGAGGCAAACAAGGTTAAGTGACTTGTCCAGGGTCACACAACTAATAAGTGTCTGAGGCCAGATTTGAACTCAGGAAGATGAGTTTTCCTGACTCCAGCCTGGGTGTTCAAACCACTGCATCGCCTAACTATCCCACACAGGAGAAAACTCATATTTAAAGAGTTTTAGTAATCGTTTTAAGTAGTAAGTGCATGGGGAGGGATTTATACCCAGATTTTTCTTAGGCAAAGGGGGGGGGGCGGGGAGCGAGGAGAGTAGAAGGGGCTCAGGGGTAGAAAAGTGACTTAATTTCTCTAAGTCTCAGTTTCTTCATGGGTAAAATGAGGATAATCATTTCCCCAGTAGCTACTTCACAAGGTCAACACGGAGCCCAGCTGAGATCTGTATGTAAATCTCTTTGGAAACTGAGCACTTAAAGCAGTATGCAAACACCAGTTATCATGAAGAGATCCTCATTATTCCCACCTTCCTTTTTAACCTTTTCATTTTCTGCCCTTCCTCCCATCCACCACCCACCAGGCAAATCCCTGTTCTCATGCTTTGAACATGTAGGCACATAAAAATGGATTTTTAAAATTTATTCATTCTTTCATTCATTCATTTATTCCATCATGACTGAATTCCTGGACTCTTGAAATGAACAAAGCAGGGTAGCAAGGAGGCATGAATTCTCTCCCATCTCTTCCTTGATTAGCGCCTTGTCTCCTCTTGTGTTCCACAGTTCTGAGACAGACTTCCCTCACCGATGAAATAGAAACCAAGAAGCCTTAGAACTAAGTGACCTCTGTGATATAAAGATGCTGTTAGAGCTTCCACAGAACAGAGTTTGTGGTGAGCTTTGGAGCACTGGCATTGGAGGTACCATGTTTATTGAATTTCAGGATCGTTTCTTTCCAGCAGGAACCTTAGAGATCATTATCGGGATGTTATAAGTTTCCTGAGAGCAGGGGCTATTTGGAGGTTTTTACATTGTACCTCTAGGGCCTTGAGCAGTGTCTTATATGTATCAGGTGCTTCATCAGCTTTTGTAGAATTGAATTGAATCACCTCCTCCCCATCCCCCATTCCACAGGTAGAGAAACTGAGGCTCAGAGAATTGGTTTCAATGCTAGGTCAGCTAACTGGGTCTAGAACTTGGTTTGTGTCTTTGAAGTAGGGTATAGTAGAAAGAGTACTTCCATAGCCCAACTACAATCCCATCCAATTTTATTCCCTTCTGCTTTCCTAACTTCTCTAGTCACTGCCTCCTGACTCTTCCCCATCCTAACCTCTGGAGGAAGAAATCCAGAGTCTTCATTCCATTGCTGAAAGGTGGACTAATCCCCTCAATCACCGCCCCCCCACATACACACACACATACCCCTTTCCCAGAAGTCATTGCCATTCATACCACTTGAATGAGTAAGGTATCACTGTAACTGCAATCCTTCCAGGGAGATGGAAAACCACTGGATTTTACCATCTTCAGTGGCCAGGTAGTCTCTAGCCCACTGGACCTTACCGCCTAATCTACTACATCACACTCCCAGGCATTGCCATGTAACCCACCACTACATCCCAAAGACCCCTGAGCCTTGCCATCTATTCTGTATCTTCGCTCTCAATCCCAAGGACCCATCCATGTACCCTGCCACTGAACCCTCCAATATATGTTGTCATTCCCTGCTCCTCGAAAGTGAGGTCTGTCCCCATCATCTGTTTACATCCCCAACCCTCAGAGCAGTGTTTGGATATAGCAAGTACCTGGGAAATGCCTTCTCCTTCATTCCTGGCACAGAGGCTAGCTCTCTCTCTACCATACCTCTGTACTGTCTTTCATTGTTTTTCCTCTCTCAGAAATCAGCAAATAAAACTAAAACAGGAGACCTTGGAAACTGTGCTGTCCCCCAGCTCATTCAAATACCAGGCATAGCATCCTAGCATAGCAGTGACAAGAAACAAACTTATGTATGAATTAAAGAGCTATGGGTAGAAGGGAACATTTATTTATTTTTCAGCTCAGATCAGATGGAAGTGCAATTTTAATATCCTTTAAAAGGGTAGATCTTTGGCGCTCACTGCAGCTTAAATATCAGGGCCTAATAGCTGCCAAGGAGAACATCAACCTCTTGTTATTTTCAACAACATCGAAGTTGATGAATGGCTCCATATTTTCCAGCCACTATTAAGTAGAGGGGAGGGGTGTAGGGAGATTGAACTGAAGAATCATGGGATCAAATATCTGGAAGGAATCTCAGCTGTCATCCAGTCCTTCCCTTATATGGATAAGAATCTCCTTTATAACATGCCCAACCAGGGTCATCACATGGCCTGCTCGAAGACCTCGAATGATGAACCATCAAATCCAGTTGGGCCATTTGCTGCTTCTTGAAAGTAATGTTCTGCCTCCTGCCTTTGTGCCTTGGGTAGGCTGTCCCCTATGTCTATTATATGCAGAATCCATTCCCTTCTCTTGTCTATTCTGCCAGTAGAATGCAATCACCTTGGGGCAGGGACTACCCTTGTTTCTTTCTCTTTGTATTTCCTGCATCTACACAGTGCCTGGCATATAGTAGTGTTTTTAAAAATGTCTTTTTGAATTGAAACCATTGCCTTCTGAGGCAACTGAGAATACTTTTGGGTCACTCTAATTAATAGGAAGTTGTTTTTTCCCCTCACATCAAGACTCAAACTGGTCTCATTTCCACTTGCTCTTGGTTCTTTGGAGCCAAGCAAAATGAATCTGAACCCTCTTCCATATAGCAGGTCTTTAGATACTGGCACATAGTAGGAGCTTAATAAATTCTTGTTAATTGATTGCTAGTCATCACACTCTCCAAACCTCCCTGATCCCCGATCTTCTCAGAAAGAGGCTAGAAACCACTAAAAATTGGGAGTTTTACATGGGCAAAAGGGTAAAGCACCTCTGGATTGAACACCAAAGGATGGACCGCATTATTGGGACTTTGAGAGCGCATTTGAGTATGTATTATAACCAGAAAGCTGAAAACAAATACAGCAAAACCTTATCAATCCAGAGAAAATCATTCAAAAACCTCAGGTTTTGACATAAGAAGGGAAAAAAGTTCTCTTTGTATAGTGGATAGAAGAGTCTATGAAGGGGGGTAATATATAAGACTGGAAAACTAAATCAGAGCTAAATGGATAAAGGGTTACATCTCTACTTTCTAATGATCAGTGACAGAAGGGAGGAAGGAGTATTAGAACATGGGATGGATTGGAGGCAGAGAATCTCACTTAACTGTGTGACCTAAGACAAGTCCTCTACATTCTCTGGGCCTCAGTTTCTTCATTTATAAAATGAAGGGGTTGGACTAAATGACCATAGTATGGGTCAGTGTATTGAATGTTGGATTTGAAGTCAGAGGACCTGAATTTAAATCCCAGTTCTACATTGTACTTTGTATGGCATTGGGAAAATCATGTGACCCCTCTGGGCCTCAGTTTCTTCAGCTGTAAAATGATGGATTGGCCTATGCTGTTTTTGAGGTCCCTTCCTTCTATTGCATCCCTTCTAGCCTGCCATCTTAGATTCCATGTTCTTAGTCATGACCCTGACTCACAAAGGAAAGGTTAAATTATGTTTCAGGAAGTACATAATCCATTTTAGAAAGATTTCCATTTTTTTAAAAGCTGAAATAAACAAGGTCCAGTGTATAGCAGCCTTAACATTTGAATCACTGGAAATCTTAACCATCTCATAAC
Source organism: Trichosurus vulpecula (assembly GCF_011100635.1). Lineage (NCBI taxonomy): Eukaryota > Metazoa > Chordata > Mammalia > Diprotodontia > Phalangeridae > Trichosurus > Trichosurus vulpecula. The sequence goes on from NC_050574.1 coordinate 46,861,344, forward strand.
ATCAGGTTCTCTGAGGATTCTGGATTCAACAAATATTCGGTTCAGTGGACATTCACAAAACCTTTTCTGTGGATCACGTTTTGGACTAAGGATACAAAGATACATGACAGGCCCTAATTCTAAAGAATGTACAATCTAATAAAGCTGAGGGTAGAGGAAGATATATACACTAAGAACCAGGATTCAAAGAAGAGTGAGCTTATGAGATCATCAGTCTTGACCTGTCAGCAAGTCCAACTGCCTCATTTCCCAGAGATGGTATTGGGATGGCCAAAGAGATGATTTGGCCAAAACTACCCAGGTAGTAAGTAGCTGCTAATTACAGAGGAGGGGGCCAGGCAAGGTGCTTGGAAAATGGGAGTGGGTGAGATTAGGGGGGTTAGATCACTTTAAGCTAAGAATGGGCATAGAGGTGATTGGGGTGAGGGTGAAGAGAGAAAGTATAAGATGTCATTGGAATTTTCTTAGGAATTCAGATACCTACCAGAATTTCCTTTGGGTTTGGCACAATGGATAGAAGGTTAGCCCCAGAGTAAGGAAGGCCTGGTTCAAGTACCTCCCAAGACTCACTGACTATGTGAGCCTGGGCAAATTACTTATTCTTTTGATGCTCTGGGAAATTCTCTGTAAATTACAAAGAAACTGCCCATCTGCGAGTCTCCAGCCAAGAGTTTCCTACACCACAGGTCTGGACCAAAGTGGGGAAAGATGGTTGGACTCCTGCAGGGTAAGCAGATGTTCCCTGGTCGCTAAAGCAAATCCAATGTTTTTAAGACCAACAAACCGGAGGAAAGCTTCCTTTTTCAACCCTTTATGCTTCCCCTCCTCAGAAATATCAAATGAACCAGATTGTACCAGTCTGAAATGATCTCTCCTTCCTTCTCCTGGACCCACCTTCCTTGCACCTCTCTTACATTTATCATGCTCTATGTTGCCAGGGAAATATTCTCCTTAATGTTAGTGCTTTCCCTCTGCTGACTGCTTCGGACCTATGTCATGTTCATATGTAATTGTCTGCGTGTTGTCTTTCCTATTATGTACACCATGAGCTCCTTGAAAACAGGGATGGTATTTTTTGCCTTTCTTTGATCCCCCAACTAAACTTAGCCCCTTGCCTGGAATTTACTAAGTGCTTAATAAATTCTTTCTGCCTGAGTAATTAAGGTGTGTCTATTAAATTGGTATAAGAGGAAAAGACTTCAAGTTGGGCACATGGAGTCTCATCTTTCCTACTAGCTGTGTGGTCAAAGGTAAACCAGAACGCAGAATTCGGCTTCCATTTATTAAGCATCAGCTGTCACTAGATACCATGGTAGGGCCTGGGACTATTAAAAAAAACAGGAAAGGTCTGAGCTAGTGAGCTAAGCTTTGTAGGAAGCTGGGATTCTTCAAGGTGGATATAAGGAGAATAGGCATTCCGGGCATGGGAAACAGCCTTTGTCATCACAAAGAGATGGGGATAGACTGTCCTGTTAGCAAGAATTCAGCAACAAATTGTTAAAGGCCTACTATTTGCAATGAGCACAATATTAGGCATTATGCTGAGTTAAGGTCCCTGACTTTAGGAAGCTTACAGTCTAGCAGGAAAATAAAACACCAATGCAAATAACTGTGATATATTAGAATGCCAAGTTCAGGGAAAGACAAGTGTGGCTGAATGTTAGTGTGGCTGAACCCTCACGCCACTGTGGCTGAACTTAGAGTAGGTAAAGGATAACAGCATCAGATAAACAGAGAAAGGCAGGCTAGAGCCTAATAGTAAAAAAGTTTTATGCATTAGTCCATAAAAAATATAGGCTACTACTGCCCCTCAGGATAAAGAAAGTGCTTACAAATCTGAAAACATTTTGTAAATGTGAGTTGCTATTATATCAATCAACATGTTTCTTAAGCACCTACTATGTGCCAGACACTGTGTCAGGTGCCAGGGATATAAAGACAAAAGGAAAAAACAGTTCTGACTTTTAGGATTTATATTCTTTTGGGAGTGAGGGGGTACATGTAAGTAGATACAAAAATATATGAATAATAAGTCTCTGGCAGTTGGAGGAAGCAGAGAAGACTTCATGTAGAAGGTTATGTTTGAAATGAGCTTTGAAGGAAAGGGGGCATCTTGAGAAGCAAAGGTGAGGAAGAGATGTATTCCAGACAAGAGGATCAACCTGTTCAAACATGTGGAGACAAGAGATAGAATGAGGTGTCTAAGGGGCAAGCAGGCTAGTTTGACTATACTAGAGTGTATAAAAATAAATAAAACGAAATTGGTCAGTCATATCCAACTCTCTGTGACCCCATTTGGGGCTTTCTGGGCTAAGATACTACAGTGTTATACCATTTCCCTCTTCAGCTCATTTTATGGATGGGGAAACTGAGGCAAACAGGGTGAAGTGACTCGCCCAGGGTAGCACAGCTAGGAAGTGTCTGAGGCCAGATTTGAACTCAGGAAGATGAGTCTTCTGACTGCAGACACACTGCTGTATGCACTATGGTGCCACCTAGCTGCCCAAAGTGAAATAAGCCTGAAAATATCTGGTAGAACAAGACTGTGAAGGGCTTTAAATGCCAAACACATTATCAAGAAGTAGCCATTGGAGCTTCTTGAGCAGGGGAGTGACAACATCAGACCCATGCTTATACTTATTGTATCATAGCCCATCTCCTCAATATACTATTAATTGGGAACCCTAAAAAGTATACTGATTTTTCAGCATTGCACAGCACATTTCCTAAAACAAATCCCATCCCTAGTACCCTGAGGCAAAGATATCAAACATGTTCTTTACAAACTGGAGCACAAGCTCCCTGAGGACAGGGTTATTTGCATCTTCCCTGGGCTCTTTACATAAAGCTGCCACTCTTAAGTGCTTACTGAGTGAATATTCAAATGTAACCAGAACCAGGCAACCCAATATTCTGGAAGCCCATTTTTCACTCACTGTTATTCCCTTGATAGAGGCATCAGACCCTTCAGGGGTCTCTCTGTCAGAAAGTAGCATCTGGCTCAGTACAATGGCAGGAGATGAGGAACATGTGGTGTGCCATGCTTTGGGCTTGTTGGCATTTTTTTTAAAATACTGCCTTCACACCTCCTACTCACACGAACACTTTGCAGTCAAGTAGGCCAATGCACAGATGGGAGAAGGTATGTTCCTTCCCAGGGGTCAGCAAGGTTACCGCAGAAATCTACTGGAGGAGGGAGGAAGAATAGTGGGTGTTTCTTTTACCCTATTTTCGGGCAATGAAAGGGAAAATGGGGAAAAGAGACGTGTGTGTGTGTGTGTGTGTGTGTGTGTGTGTGTGTGTGAGAGAGAGAGAGAGAGAGAGAGAGAATGGGGACTCATGGCAAAAGCTCCTCTTGCATCTGGGTCTTTTGCTATCTCCCCAAGGTCCCTCTTCATGCAGCCAGTTTTGAGTTAGATGCTCTTTAAGGGAGACCTAGGCCCTGGAATGATCCAGTGGACTCAAGATGATGAAATGGCTTTTTTTCAAGGAATTGAGCTACTAGACGATTAGCCAGCTTGAACCAAGATGGCACCTGCCTCCAAAACAGGCGGAAGGAAATGAGGGTTTTCTGAACTCAGTATCCAAACAAGTCAACATTTTCCCCAAAATGTGATGATTACTGTACTTAGAGTTTAGTCAACACTTCCTTCTTTCAAAGCACTTAGCAAGGCTTTAATTACTCCTCACAAATGAGATCATTAGGCATTATTAGCCTGACTTTACCAATGATGGAACAGACAGACAAACTCGGGCTTGCCAGGGGTGTAGTACCACTTTCATTTGATCCCAGATTTAGAAATGGAAGATCAAAGACTTCCAGAATCTGAGCATTGGAAGGAACCAAAGAGACCATCCTGTCCAATCTTGCCCCACCCCCCACCTGAAAAGGGATCCCCTCTACGACATATCCAGAAAATGGCCATTCAGCCTTGAAGACTTCTACTCTCTTTGATGCTCTAATCAAAATGGCCAATTTGATGTTCTTGGTACCCATGACATTCCCTCTACCACCTCCACACCATTCCATTATCTGTCCCTAATGCACTCCTTCCTCATCTCTACCTTTTGAAATTCATGGCTCCCTTCAAAGTCCAGTTCAAGAGACAACTCCTTCAAGAAACCTTTCTTGAATTCCTCCAGTTGTCAGTCTCTCCCCCAATAACTCTGCATTTTTTAAAAAATATTATCCTGTATTTACTTACCCTTGAATATGCTATAACCCCTGAAAAGAATGTAAGATCCTTGATGCCCGGGACTTTCACATTTGTATTTATGTCCCTTTGTGTCCAGTGTAATCCAGTACATAATAGATATTTTATAATGGCTTTTTGATTCACTGAAGGCTTCCAGAAAATGGAAACCCACTTTCTCAAGCCAGTTCATTTCAACTTGGAATAGTACAAGTTACTGGCATTTCCCCCCTTATATCAATCCTAAACTAGTCTTCATTTTGGGTTACATCTTTAGTTCATATTTCCTTTATTCATTGCAACTTTATTTGTATTATAGCTTATAAAGGATGTACTTAATATTTCTGCCTCATTACACTAGTAATCAGTTTTGAAAAATATGCCATGTGATGCTGAAAAATAAGTATACTTCTTAAGGTTCTTATTCACTAATCATTTTTATCCCCAAACTAGTTCTCCAGCTTTCTTTTCAGACCCGTTGTTTCCTTCTTGTTTACCTTTATGTTTGATTTGTCAGATTCTAAAATAATTTTTAAAAAAACTTAAAAGTTCAAATCTCATCCAACCTCTTCATTTGACAGATGTAGCTCAGAAATAGTGCCTTTCCCAAGGTAATATAGGTAGTAAATGGAAGAGCTAGGATTGGAACCTCAGTCTCTGACTCCATATTCAGTCAATTTTCTATTGAGCCACCCTGTTTCTCGTTGAGTTTGGGTTCTTGATACCCCATGGCTGCTTAAGATTTAATGCTTTGGGGGGCAGCGATTTGGTGCAATGGATAGAGTACCAGCCCTGGAGTCAGGAAGATCTGAGTTCCAATCCAGCATCAGACACTTGATACTTACTAACTGTGTGACTTTGGGCAAGTCACTTAAGCCCTGATTGCTTCAGAAAAACAAATGAATTGCTTGAGTGGTGGTGGTGACTTGTCATAGTTGTTATTTACTTCTAGAGTTTTCCTGAGAAAGCAGAGTTAATCTGAGAATGGTCAATTATTCAAGGCTGGCCTGGGTCCAGGTTAAATGTCTATAGCTGACAGGTTGGTTTTCCTAAAACAAAAATATGACCATCTTACTCGACTACTTAGAAATCTTCAGGGGATGAGTTTGACCAAAATAGTAAAGGCATAACAGGGAGTAATATGAAATACCGTTGCAGAGCTAGGTGGGAGCCAGATTTCACAGGGCTTTGAATACTTATAAATTTTTGAATATTTTATTCTAGAAGTGACAGAGAGCAGTTCATCCCCAACTTCCAGGCCTTGGCATGCGCTGTCCCTCATATGTGATACATACTCCTTCCTCACTTCCATCTGTAAGAGTCCCCTTATTTAAAATAATCGCCCAGATGCCAACTCCCTATAGGCATCCAAAGAGATGCTAATTCTCTCCTTCTTAAAAGTACTTTACAACATATTACATGTACTTTGCATTTACTTATCTGTGTTCATGAAGTAATGTTCTTTCCCTTAGGAGAATGTAAACTCCTTGAGGGCAGGATCTGCTTCATTTTGCTTTTTTTGGTCTTTGTATCCACAGAGATTAGTATAGTGCCCGGCACATAGTAAACATTTAATTAAGGTTTATTGAACTGAGGACAGAAGCTGCTTCCTTTGTTTTCGGCTTTATATCCCTAACACCTACTAAATTGCCCTGAACATTGAGGTGTTCAATAATTATTTATTGTTTGGGGCTATTCATTGATATAGCTCTATATCTGCATATTCAGTCACTGGTATATGTCAGTATAAAATAAATGAATGTATATATACATGTAATATATAGGGAGAAGTGAAATAACTCAATAAAATTCATACAAGCATATGTATTCATACCCATTCAGGAAGCACACATATATGAATATCTGTATAGTATAGTGCATAGAGAATTGGTCTTACAGTCAGAAAGAGCTAGGTTCAATCCTGACTCTTATACATACTTAGCTGTGTGCCTGAGCAAATCATTTAATCTCTCAATTCCCCAGGCAGCTTTCTAAGCCACTAAGGTACAGAGAAGGTGCCCAGTGCATTGGTAGATGGAGTTTCTCACCTAAAACTTACTATACCAATAAGATGACAAGTCATATTGAAATGCATATCGAATATAGACACACCTTAGGTAGATAATATGATGTATTCTATATATAGAATATGTATATATATTCTAGATATATTCTAGATATGTTACATATAGAATACATATATACACACATATATATATATTCTATATATAACATCACGGATCTCATAAATGACAGGATCTAGGAAGCAATCTCATCCAACTGCTTGTTTTGTGGATAAGGAAACTGAGACCCAGGGAGCCTGAGTGCCTCATCACAGGCAGCTAAACATCAGAGGCAAAACTTGAACCTGCAAACTGTTTGTTGAAAGCCAGTTCCCTTTCCATACATCTTAAATGTATTTTATACAGAGAGATGGAGATGGAAATGTTAGAGGTATATTGACCAATAACCCAAACGGTAAAGATTCATTAAGTACCAACTATGTTTGGAGCAATTAAATGGGTGCTTTGGATAGAAATTCCTACATACAAAGACAGATGTACATATTGTGTAATATATGTATATATAATTATATATATAGTTTATAAATATATGGATACAAACTCCTATATACAAAGACAAATATACTATATATATATATAATTATATGCATAATTATATATATAGTTTATAAATATACGGATACAAATTCCTGTACAAAGACAAATATACATTGTATATAACATATTTGTGTACGTATTTGTATATAAAATTAGCTGTGTTTATATACATGTATATATATGATATGTGTGAATATATGTATGTATGTATATTATATATTTAAGTAATTTTAGCCGATGTGTACTGAAAGCTGCATTTTTTTAGAGGACAAAAATGCAGAGCAGAAAGAAATTCCTGTTTGCAAGAATCAGCACATTTCAGCAAATGTTGCAGCTCGGTTGGACAAAATGGACATTTTTGTGGTTTCTAATGCAGATGCAAATCCCCATTTCAGACCGAACATTCTGCTGCATGGTCCCAAACATTTTACCCAAGCAGTTTTTACCTAGAATTTCTTATTAAAGATTCTTAGTTAACAAAAACCTTCCTCCATTCCTCTTGCCAAAATCAATCAATCAATAAATCTGACCCAACCTTCTCTCACCTAAAGTTAATTATAGGAGCTCCATCCCCAATGCCAGCACCAAAAGGCTTTCCTCTCCCACCCCAGATTCATTAAACGTCATACGATTTATTCTCTCTCCCTTTATTCAGTCTGAGTGCCTACAGATGATGACAAGTTATGATGTGGTAGAAAGATAACTATTTTGGAGTCAGTGGCTCTGAGCTCAAATCCCAGCTCTGCCACTTGAAGCTTGAGTAGGTCTTTTCTTTCTAAGACTTTCTTCTCATCTGTAAAATGGAGGGGGGAGTCAAAAGAGTAACTGGGCTATCTTCTGCACTGGACTACTTCGAAGACCAAATGAGATAAGGATATAGACAGGCTTTGCAAATTGCAAGTACATCAATTTCAGCTCTCTGGTGGTATCCGGTGAAATGTTTAACCTATAATGAGATCATAGACTTAGGCCTGGGGAAGGAGGGTGCTTTGATCTCATGTAGTCATAGAAAGACAGAATCTCAAGAGGTAGAAGTACCTTCTGAAGTCTTCTAATTAATCGATTGGGATACCTAGGTGATAGAAATGGCTAGAGCACAGGGCCTGGAGTCAGGAAGACTCGTCTTTCTGAGTTCAAATCCAGCCTTAGATGCTTCCTAGCTGTGTGACTCTGGGCAAGTCACTTAACCCTGCTTGCCTCAGTTTCCTCATCTGTAAAATGAGCTTGAGAAGAAAAGGCAAACAATTTTAATATCTTTGCCAAGAAAACCCCAAATGGGATCACAAAGAGTCTGACACTGCTGGACAACAACAACAAACTAATGGATTAGAGAGCTAGGGTTGGAAGAGACGTCAGAAGCCATCTAGTCCAACAGCTGAGAAAACTACACATCAGGGAAATTAAATGACCTCCCAAACTTCACACCTAAAAGGCAGGATTTGAACATAAATTCTCTGGTTCCAGAGCCAATGGTCTTTCCCCCATTGTGCAGCATTGGGCAGGAGACTAGAGATGTGAGCAGAAGCTTACTTGCCATCAGTTTCCTTTATCTCTATAAGAAGTCTCAAGATTAAAGAGATCCAGAAGGAGCCTTTTCTGGAGTTTCTCTTTTTACCAAAACCTCTTAACCATGTGGTCCTTGAATGGCCAGATTGTTTTAAAGCCTGGCTCTAAGCATGCGGTAAAGAGGAACAAAGGCCAGCCCTGGGATGCAGTCACATGGATAGTGCCTGTCAAGGAAAGATGTCTAATGACAAGGACCATACTCCATGCCCACATCACTCTCCAAAGTAGATTTTAGGCACTTTTGATCAAACCTTCATGGCCCTTCTGTTGGATAGCATTGCTCCCATTTCATAGATAAAAAAGCTGAGGCTCACAAAGGTGACGTGACTTGTACAAAGACAGAAGAAGGATTCAAGTCCAAACTTTTTCTTTTCAAAAATTTATTGATACTTTTTGTTTTTATATCAGCTACATTCCCACCCACTATCACTCCTATCCATCAGTGAGCCACCTCTTGTAACAAAGAATAAAAGAAAACATATTTTTAAAAAGCAGATTTGTTTGGACCTGAAGATAAAATAAAATAGAATTGAATTGAAAAAAAATAAATTCAATTAAAAGCAGCTTAGCTAAACTAATGAGCATATACACTGAGTCTGAGAGTGTATTCAATGTCTAAAGTCCATTGTTCCCCACAACTGAGAAGAAGGACATTTTCTCATCTTGGGGATAAATTTGGTCATTTGGTTCTTATTACACAACATTCAAATTTTTTCCCAAACCCAGATTTTCTGATTCTAAGTTCATTCAGTGCTACATTAAAATCTGAAAATGATGATGCAGGGAAATTTTTAGCAAAGAACATCAAATGTTGAAACACTATATATCAATCTAATATGGCACAGAGAAAATATGGCTCAGTTCCCAGATGGCAAAGTTGTACTTTATTGTGGGGGGGGGGAAGGATAGAGTGGGCCTTTATCCCTTCTCTCCAGTATCCAAAGGGGAAGATCTGTCTTGATTTCCCCTAATTGATTTTTCCTCTATCCTCAAGAAGGACCTGGGTTCAGATTCTGGCTCTGTTTCAAGGTCTAAAGTGCCTGGGCCTCAATAGGATTGTGAAAGCACAAATTTAAAGATAGAAGGGACCTTACGGCCACTGTTATTGCTGTCCAGTCATTTCAGTCCTGTCTGACTCTCTGTGACCCCATTTGGGGTTTTCTTCACAAAGATACTGCTTTGACATTTCCTTCTCCAGATCATTTTACAAATGAGGAAACTGAGGCAAACAGGGCTAAGGGACTTGCCCAAGGTCACACACAGAATAAGTGTCTGAAGGCAGATTTGTACTCATTAAGATGAGTCTTCCTGATTCTAAGCCCAATGCTCTATCAGCTGTGCCACCTAGCTACCCCCCCCTCCACTCCAACCCCCTAATTTTGCAGGTAAAGAAATGGAGGCCCAGGGAAGTTATGTAACTAGCCTGAGTTCACACAGGGAATAAGTGGCAGAGTCAGCATTTGAATCCAGGTCTTCAGACTCCAAAGCCTGCATGCTTTCCATTTTCTTCCCAGCAACTTTATGAGAGGGGTAATAGAGCATCCCCATCACATTGTATCTGCCCTTGCTTGGAATAGTGTCCAGAACATGGTAAGTTGCCCTTAATAAATGATTTATCTGCCTCGGTCTATCTTAATGATGAGGAAGCTAAGTAGAGAGCCAGACAGTCCAAAGGAAGAACAACAGAGGCACATAGGGAGGGCAGTGAACCAAGCATTCTTGCTAGGCCCAAGGAGAGGAGGGGCACAGATGCCAACAGGGGTCAATGTCAGTGGCTGCCATTGGTCTTGACCGAAGATGGTACCCAGTGGAGTGGCTTCCTAATGGGGAGCCCCGTAATGGTTTCCACACTCTGGTGAAAGACCTAGCATCTTTCTCACTTAGGTCAAATTTACATAAACTTTTAGAGAAAGAGCTATTATAGGACCAAGAGGAAACTGCCATTCATAGGAGAAGATGGTGGTGGTCGTTGTCCTTGGTGTTGGAAGAGGACCAAAGTAACATCACTGTTGTGAGGGCAAAGTACAATGTGTCTGACTGTGGCTGATCAGACCAATACGGGCTCAGAAGGCTCTACCACAGGTCAGGATGAATGTTTTCTACATTGCCTAATAAGGAGTGAGGAATGAGGGACAGAGAATTTAAATTTCACTGTGCAATGCAACAAGAGACTTGGGGGTGGGGGTGTGTGTGCGTGTGTGTGCATGCACATGTGAAGCAATGTCCCAGTTCTGGGTTTACTATCCTTAGCAGATAAGCACCTAGTGGCCATCTAGGCAGACCAGTCAATGTTGCCCAATTCACAATAAGGTTCAGGAGCACTAGTGCCATCTGCCCAAGGTCACAAACTATTGAGTGCCAAAGCCCAGCTTTGAACTCCTGCTGCTGGACTTCACATTCAGCCTACTTTCCATTATACCATATGCATCTAATGACTCTCTGAAGGTGGCTTCTGAGGCTAGTTGGCTTACCGTGGCCTCTCATAGACTTCCATGCACGCACATAAGAGCCACGAGAACCTTCGTCTCTCGACTGTAGAGTCTTCAGGAAGCAGCGTGTTGTAGCAAAGTAGAGTGAATTTGAAATCAGAGGGTGTAGCTCTGCCACTTCCTTGCTTTGTGGCCTTATGCAAGTCATTGAACCCCCTCTGGGCCCCAGTTTCCTCTAAAAAATGAGGGAAGTTAGACTGCATGTTCTAAACCCTATGGCCCATCCAACCCCTGACATTTATTCACAATGTGATCTGACCCTGACCGAGCAGGTCATTTAGCCTCTGTGAGCCTCAGTTTTCTCATCTGCAAAATGGGGCAAGTTTACCCACACTACTCACCTCACAGGGTTGTTGCAAGAATCATATGAAATAATTTATGTAGAGTATTATTTAATAATCATAATAAAGTTATATCTTGAATTTCAATAGTTATTGGCACTAATATTCCCTCTTTCAGTATGTGATCATGTGTGGGTCACTTAACCTTGCTGGACCTCAGTTTCTTCCTCAGTGAAATGAGGAAATTAGAAGAGAAGGTCTTTGAGGTCTTTGTCTGTTGTAATAGTCCAAGATTCCAATACATTAGCTGCAGTGTACCGCATCCTCTTTGAGAATTCAATGTGTATTGATAATTCAGAGAAGAAGAAGAAGAAGAAGAAGAAGAAGAAGAAGAAGAAGAAGAAGAAGAAGAAGAAGAAGAAGAAGAAGAAGAAGGAGAAAGAGGAGGAGGAGGAGGAGGAGAAGGAGAAGGAGGAGGAGGATGATGATGGTGACAGGAAGGAAGGAAGGAAGGAAGAAAGAAAGAAAGAAAGAAAGACAGACAGAAAGAAAGAAAGAAAGAAGAAGGAAGGAAGGAAGGAAGGAAGGAAGGGAGGGAGGAAGGAAGGAAGAAAGAAAGAAAGAAAGAAAGAAAGAAAGAAAGAAAGAAAGAAAGAAAGAAGGAAAGAAAAAAGGAAAGAAAGAAAGAAGGAAAGAAAGAAAGAAAAAGAAAGAAACAAACAAAGAAAGAAAGAAAAAGAAAGAAAGAAACAAACAAAGAAACAAACAAAGAAAGAAAGGAGGAAGAAAGAAAAAGGGGAAGGAGGAAGGAATCCATCTCATGGCCCTACAAAGATCTTTTTTTCGTAGCTGCTTCTCTTTTATCATTGTTTCTTCTTGTTTCTCTCTCACTTTCTCTGAAACCCTCAGAGGTAACATGAAGAGTCACAACATCAGGTTGGACTTGACAGTGACAAAGAAGGATGCTTAGTATGACCAGGATATAAAGTCTGAGACCAGGGCAAAAATTGATATCAGGCGTAGGCCTGGTTCAGGTAGAAGAATCGCTTGTAACATTTTCACTTGAGGCAAAAGCATTTTGGGGGAAGGAGGTGAGAGTGACAGGGTGGGCTGTGCAGAGGAAGGTGCCATCATGGTGGTAGTTACAGTAGGAGATGGTCTCGGTCAGTCTACGGGGTGGGGAGGAAGGTGGCCCTTCCATGAAGGCAATCGTACATTAGGTAGAGAGAAAGAGGTGTAGCGCTGTGGATGGAGAGCTTGGAGAGACCTTAGAGTCTGACCTCATCACATTGCAGATGAGGAAGCTTAAGCCCAGAGAGGTTAAGCAATTTGCCCAAGGTCACCCAGACAGTAAAGTGGTAGACTTGGGATTCAAAGTCAGATTCTTTGACTCCAAATTGATCCCTCTTTCTGTTGAAGCCCACCCAGGGCAATTGTCAGTAGGGGAGGCATGGGGGAGCCTCAGCCAGAGGCATCTCCCCTCCAAGTTAACACTCTGGGGTGATGACTTTTTTTGCTCTATGCTAATTAAAGTCTCTGACCTCAGGTTCCAGTTCCACTAAGGGCTGAGGAGTCTGGGAAGTGAAGAAGTGATGCTTAGAGGCAGCCTGAGGGCACAGGCCCCAGGAGTTGGACTGACCTGGCAAGCTGGTTAAAAATGCCACTCAGGTGAAATCCATTTCACAGCTCACAAATGGCCCCACATTTTGTCGAAAAAATAAGTAGCATCTTAGATGAGCCAGAGGGTCGCACTGTATTATGGCACCATGATGCCTTTCATGTGTCTTTTCCCCAAACTGTCTGCTATTATGAATTACAATTTATAGAGATTAAAGTCACTCATGACTATTTAAGGGCAGGGCAGTCACACTAGTAACCTTGAAGCAATTTGGGTGGCCCTGAGTCTGTCTTTACTGTTGTACTCTGTAAAAGCCAGCAAACTTTATGTGGATTAAAGTTTAATGATAGACTGTGGGTGAGGGATTGGTAGAAATGGGAGCAGGGGCTAGGGAGAGCTGGGTACTCACAACTTGGTTTTCATATTGAAGATAAAGAACCTGTGCCCGTATCTGTGATGAGCACAGGTTCTAAAAACTGCAAAAGAAGAGAATCTACATGGAAAAAGGAAACTAGAAACCTACCCAGGATTCATATACTCCTTGGGGAGACACAGCACCCGCACAGAAGGCCAGAACACTCCCAACGTGGCTAGATTCATTGCCCTCCAAAAGCTCTGCTTCTTATGCCACAACCAGGTAGTAACAGTTATTGTTCATTTATTTCAGTCTTGTCTGACTCCTCATGACCCCATTTGGGGTTTTCTTGGCAGAGAAACTGGAGTAGCTTGCCATTTCCTTCTCGAGCTCAATTTACAGATGAGGAAACTGAGGTAAACAGGGTAAAGTGACTTACCCAGGGTCACACAGCTAGTAAGTGTCTGAGGCTGGATTCAAACTTAGGGAGAGGAGTCTTCCTGACTCCAGGCCCAGTACTCTATCCACCGTGCCAAATAATAGTAGTAGTAGTAGTAGTAGTAGTAGTAGTAGTAGTAGTAGTAGCAGTAGTAGTAAAAATAGTAAGGTTTAAGGTTTACTAATCCCTTTGCAGACACCGTCTCATTTGATCCTCACAACAGTCCTGTGAAGTAGATGTTATTATCATGTCCATCTTCCAAATGGAGAAACTAAAGCTAAGAAAGGTCAAATGATTTACCCAGGGTATCATAGCTATTAAGTGTCGGAGGCAGGATTCAAACTCAGATTAGATTGAAAGACGCAATGCCAAAGAGAGTTTAGAGATCTCCTAATCCAATCCTTTCATTTTAAAATTAGGGAAACTGAGGACCAGAGAGGAGAAGTGACTTGATCAAAATCTTGCACACAGCAAGTAGCAAAGCTAGATCAAAACCAGACAGAATTTCTCTTTTGTTTTTGGCCTGGATATTGGTGGAGGGAATCCAGTGAGAAATGTCCCTCTAGGGCAAATAGACTACAGCTCCACCACCGATAATCTTAGAAAATTGCCTAGAACACTAGAAGGTTAAATACCTGGAGTTACATGGTCAATATGTGTCCAAGACAGGACTCAAAAATGGCTCTTGCTGGGCCCCAGGCTCACTCTCTCTCTCTACCCCTTTACCTCTGGGAGATCAAGGAACAATAAGTACCCAGGACAGCTCTGAAAGGGAAAAGAAAGGTTATTCTAGAAATATGTATCTGTTTATACATACACACACATATATATGCATATATATATATATATATATATGCAGGACACACATCTAAGATTAATCCTAATTATTAACATTTTCCAATAACTTTCTTAAGTCTAGACAATCAAAGAAACAATAAATTGATTCTGAACCTTCCTTTTCTCACTTGGAAAACAGAGTTAATAACACCAGTGATAGTTACATCACAGGGTTATTACAAGGATTTCATGACATAATGCCATTACTTTCACATTAATGTCAAACACTCAGTAAATGTTAAAGCCTATAGAATTCCAGCACTCTCATTTCTACAGATAAGGAATCTGACAAAGTCAGGATTTGAATCCAAGTCCTCTGATACCTTACCCCCTGAGCAAGCACATTCTCCTTAGGAGAGATGTCAGGGACAAAAGTTTAAATCTGTGACTGAAAGAGCTAAAAACCTGGGGAGTTCAGTTCACTGACATGTTTTTAATAGTATTTTATTTTTCCAATTATATGTAAAGATATTTATTAACATTCTTTATATATATATATATATATGTATATATATATATATATTCACTGACATTCTTAAGTGAGCTGGCTCCCCAATCAAAAACTTACTGGTTTTAAAAACAAAATTCCTTCCCTTTCCTCAGGTGAAAACCCAGTTTTAATTGTGGCCTGGCACCTTGGGAGGCTGTGCATTTTTATGCTTCATAGAAATCCTCATAATACCCAGTTAGCCCAGAGTGCTGTGCACTGAGTTATGAAGTCATTAACATTTCAGAGATAAACATAATGCCCCTGGCCCGATCCCTTGGTGGAAAAGAAATGGAGGAATGAGATACCCTGAACCAGCTCCACCCAGAGAAACCACCTGGGAGGAAAAGACCACCCGGGCCTAGTTAAAGGCAACCCAGAGTGGGTCTCTGGATACTGCACGTGCCCCTTTGCCAGCCAGACAACTTGCATATTGGATATTGGTGAATTTTTCAGGTCTCAGCAGCTTGGTGTCCCATGGCCAGCAGCAATCTTTCCACATTCATACCTCATGCTTTGCCCCAAGGTCGATGGTATTTATGATTCTGTCAGAGGTGGAGTAGCTTCTCTTCCACAGGGAAGCTTAAGAGTCTATTTATAACCATAAGGGGGAAAAATTCTCTGGCTTCATGGTTAGGTTTTAAATTAACAGGAGTCAGTCACATGGGCCCCCCTGTCAGTCCCTTTCCAAATTCAAGTCATTCACCAAGATTCCACCCAAGGAATCTTGCGTTAAATCTTCCAAAGTCAATGCATGCTAGATAGAGGCTGTGTGGTACAGTGGGTAGAGGCAGATTCTCAGCTGGGAGGACCCAGCTTTCAAGTCCCTCTTTGGCCACATATTGGCTGTATGACCCTGATCTTGGCAAATCACTTAACCTCTCCATACTTGAGAGAGCTCTCTAAAACAACAAACTGAAGCAACAGCCTCAATTGATGACAGTAGACATGAATGCTTATCCAGGCATTTCCTAAACCAGGGGTGGAGAGCCTGCGGCCTCAAGGCCACATGTGGCCCTCTGGGTCCTTGGGCGAGGCCTTTTGACTGAATCCAAGTTTCACAGAATAAATCCTTTTATTAAGGGGATTTGTTCTGTGAAATTTGGATTCAGTGAAAGGGCTGCACTTGAGGACCTAGAGGGCCACATGTGGCCTTGAGGCTGCAGATCAATGATACACAAGCCCAGGCCTAGCTGGTTCGTTGGACTTTGAATCAGGAAGCCCTGAGTTTGAATCTTGACTCAGATGCTTCCTAGCTCTATGATTCTGGGCAGAACGCTCATCTATAAAATGAAGATAAGAATAGTACCTGCCTCCCAAGGCCCTTGTGACAATCAAATGAGAGAATTCTTATGATGCATGTTGCAAACCTTAAAGCACTATATAAATGCTAGTTACCATTATTAACTCCATCCCTTAGCTTAGATATAGATACTACACTAGACACTCTATATAAATTCAGTATCTATCTATCTATCATCTATCTATCTATCTATATATATATATAATATCTATTACATATACAGAGATAATATTACACAGATAGGCAGATAATGGATAGATGGATAGATAGCTAGATTAGATAGATAGATAGATAGATAGATAGATAGATAGATAGATAGACAGAAAAATAGGCAGAGACACACATAGATAGGCAGAGAGACACATGAATAGACAGACAGAAAGAAAGATAGATAATAGATAGATAGATAGATAGATAGATAGATAGATAGATAGATAGATAGATAGATTGATAGATATGATATGATATGATATGATATGATATGATATGATATGATATGATAAATGGACAGAGAGAGAGAGAGAGAGAGCTAGGATGATAGATGCTCTGTATGCTGTCTGCTCACTTGAAACCCTTTCCCCCTTGCCTTATGGCTGCCTATGCCTTACCACACTTCAACCGTGGATTTCTCCCACCATCTGCTTCCTTTGCTTCTGTCTGCACACTTCTGAATAGAGCCAGAGGAAATCTCTAAACTGTGCAGATTGGGTCCCCTAGAAATGCATATGCTTTAAACCCCATGGGCCCTCATTTCAGCCCAACAGTCTTTCCATTCCTCCATAACTGCTTCTTCATCTCACTCAGCACCAGCTTTCAGCCCTTCTTTTCCCTCCTCACACTTCCTATGCCACCCTCTCCATAACCTCTTAGCTGAGGGTCTCTCTTCATACTTCACCTAAAAATTTTAAAAATAAAAATGAGACCCCTTACAATAAGCTCCCTCTTCTACTGTACTCATGTGTCTGTTAATCATAATAATAATAATAATAATAATAACTCCTAGAATTGGCAAAGCACTTTAAGGTTGGCAAAGCACTTTACATTTATCTCATTTGATCTTTACAACAACCCTAGGAAGTAGATGCTATCTATTATCATCCCCATTGTACAAATGAGGAAACTGAGGCAGACAGGGATTAAGTGACTTACCCAAGGTCACACAGCTCAGTGTGAAGCTGGATTAGAACCCAAGAATTTAATTCAGGCTAAGAGTAGGTATAAAATTTCTGTGTGAATTCAGAGTTCTCTATCTCTCCAACAAAGGTGTCTATCACAAGCTGGCAACTGGCCTTTTAAATGTCTGAATTCCCCGATTAGCCATATGATCATAAACAGCCTTTCTGTGCCTCCTTTCCTTGTCTATTATCAAGGGTCTTGATAATGACACTTCATATACTAGATGCATCTGAGGTCCTTTTAAAGATGTGGAATATGTCTCTTCATTGGGAAGTGACTGAAGAAATTGTGGCATATATGCTTGGGATGGAAAGTCATTGCACCATAACAAATGAAAAATATGAAGAATGTAGATAAACTTGGGAATAGATGGATCTGGAGCAAACAGAGAACCAGTTTATTTGATGACTATAATAATCTAAAGGAAAATAATACTGATGGGCATGATTACTTAGATGTAGTGACTAATCACAGCTTCAAAGGACTGATGGTGACTCATGCCTCCCTTCTATCATTGAGAGGTGGTGGACTACGGATGTGTAAAGAGGCAAACCTTTTCAGATTTTGTCAATGGGTTCATTTATTTTGCTATAATAATACCTTTTGGTTATCATGAAGGGTACTATTAGGTGCACGTGGAGGGGTAGAAATTATTGAGAAGAAGCAGTGGCACTTTTAGAAGCTTGTCAACAAAACATTTATTTTAAGAAGTAAATACATAACAATACTGGAGTTGGGTATATCTTGGTTAGTTTTTGCTCATATTTTTCCCTTTCTCTCTTAAATTTTTGTTGTACAGGATGGTTCTCTGGGAGGGGAGGGAGTAAGAATATGTTGAGAAGTATAAATAATATAAAGAGAAAAGATACCAATTAAAATACACAAAATCAATCAATAACTTATTCATTCAATCAGTATTTACCAAAGACTTATTAGTATGTGCGAGGTCCTGGGGATACAGAATCAAAGCAGAACAGACCCGGCCCTCAAGGAGCTTATATTCTATTGAGCAAACTCTACTTATACACAAATAGGTTTACACATAATAGAAATAAATAAATGCCAAATAATTTAAATTAAAAACAAACTATACAAAGATGTGATATAAATAGAAGGCATAGAATCAGGACCCTTTTGGAAACTGAAGCCTTGTGACTATTACATATGCCTCTGTCTATTTCCAAACCCTGAGTTAAGAGTTCTAATCTCCCTTAATTCCCAAATTCCAGCTTTGCCAGGAAACAGCAACAAAGAATGTATTTATTTACCAAGGCAAGAAGGCTGACTGATTGTTCAACCTCATTTTTAAAAGCAGCTATCTCTTTCCTATTGAGATGTTTCAGGTGGTGACCAGTAGCACATGATTGTTTGCCTTGGCAGGCACAGAATCAAATGTAAAGTCTCGGGCATGCCGGTGGTGGCAGCTCCCAACACAGATTTATCACAGAGCTGTTTCAGAAATTGATGAACCAAGGAGACACTTCCACCCTTCTTCCCAGAAGAAGTAGCTTCTGGTCTGTTCAAGGCCTTTTGGATTTGATAATTCACATTGTTTTCATACAGTCCTGCGTGAGACACAAATGTAGAAAACCATTTTCTTTCAAAATTCATTCAGCCAATATAGTCAACGAGCGAGGCACTATGCTAAAGCAAAAGAAATAGCCTCTGCCCTCAAGAAGCATACTTTCAATTATTTTTAAAATTTTATTTATATTGTCCCCCCCCTTACAAAGCTCTGGGGATCATTATCCCAACTCCCACTCTCAATGATGAGTTGGTCCTAAGCAAAAACACATCTCTGCAGGGTTCTAAGAACTCAACCCTGGGAAGTTGGGGGTGTATTTCTCTAATGTAATTGGCTCAGACTCTCATTCCAGTTTGTTCTCCCCAATGTTAGCCTTTAGTGATACGCCCCAGAATAATTTAATTGATTAAAATCAATTAGTTTTTGTAAAAGGATATTTACTGAGAGGATATAGTAAGAATAGAAGTTTAAGTATTTCCCCCCAGTACCTGGGACTGTATTTCCCCTATTCCGCCTTTGTCCTTGGGAAAAGTATGCTCATACTAAATCCCCCGCCAACTTTACCTGCAAATATGACACAGTTAATGGAAGATTCCCTCCCTCATCTAAGACGTGTGATCTTAACAGTGGAACCAGTCCACCCATGGGTTGGGTCTTGGGTCACTCGTTGGAGCTCTGCTGGCAGATTGCAAAGTCTAACCTAGATTCAGGCTCTTGGGCCTCTTTCATATGAACCTTTCAAAGTTCATTAAGTTGCAGCCTAGTAAATTCGTTCTGTAATACTCCTTCACCTAGGCAAGAAACAATAACCACAACAAAGACCTAAACAACAGCAGGTTATGGACTCACAAGCCACACTGGGGAGATGAAGGCCCAAGGCATCTCTCCCCACCAGAAGGCTTACCACAATCTGGACCCCTCACTCAAAGACAGCCAGGTAGGAAAGAGAAAACACCTTGGCCTGTTAGTACCTTCTGAATGTGTTCTCAGTTCTAACTTGGGTCCAAAAGCCAAACAAAGGGTCCCTCTTGTTCATATGGGTGTTACGCAGCCTAGCAACAATGCCTGCTCATGTTCTGAAGTCCCTGTGGTCGTTGCATCATGGGGCATGCACCGCATGCTTACTCATAAGGACCAGGATTTTTGACCAGTCCCCTTGCTTACAGTACCTTTTGTTTTTACATAACTTTCATTTCCTTTTATATCCCTCTCCCAGATAGCCATCCCTTATAATAAATAATAAAGAGAAAAAAAAAGCTCATCAAAACTAAACCAACTAAATCTGCCAATATATACAGTATTACACACTCATAATTCCCCCTAGCTGTCCAAAGAAGGAAGGAAGGTGTATTCTCATGCAGCACCCTGTCTGGGCTAATTCCCCCAGCTTGTACTCACATCAACACTGCTGAACCAAGTCCCCAGGGAGCAGTTCTAGGTTCTAGGTTCTACATTCTAGGTTTCTAGAGGTAACCCTGGGGGACTGAGGTTTTTTTGTACTGTTGCTCATGAGCCCCCATCCAATGTACTTTCTATTTTGTAGCAGCCAGACTCCATTTCCTTTGTGAAAGGATATTTGCTACACAGTAATACAGCAAGGTCAATTGTTACAGAAATAGCCCCTCACACTTGGGGCACATTGTCCATTTGTACCTCCAAAGCCCTTGGAGAGAATGGGCTTCATCTTGGAGAGGACATGTAGCCAAAGGGCAAATTCACTTGTCCTGGTTACTGGAAGTCCTTTTCTTTCCTTTTGGGGCCTTCATTAAGCTCCATTTAGGTATGATTCTCTATTGGACTCCAAAAGTCAAAGTCCTGAAGCTGCCTTTACTTAGTATATCTAGTTTGTCCTAGGAGGGTGTTTCAGTAGCCAATGAAGATGCTGTCATAAACCACAGCTATTCATCAGCTCTCACCTAGTTTTACTTTTCATTGATTGACTAATTCAGTTGAGAAGTTTACGTTAATTGAGGTGAAGTGGATATCCCAACCCTCATACTCCTCTGTCTCTGTTTCAGGGCCAAACTTGCTCATTGTGATTACACAACATTCATTTTATTGTTAATGTTTTTCTTGTTCTTATGCTTGAATTTTCCCTTACATTGTATATGCTGCTTTCCTGGGTCTATTTATGTCATTCTGCATCAGTTCATATAAGTCTTCCCATACTTTTCTGCATTCATCACACTCATTGTTTCTTATAGAGTAGTAGTATTCTATCACATCAAGGTTCCATCATTTTTTTAGCCATTCACCAATTCATAGATTTCTACTTTTCCCCTCCTTTCCAGTTTCCTGCTTCTACAGAAAGTGCTGCTATAGATACTTTGATGTGTATGAAGCCTTTCTTTTAGGATTAACCTCCATGGTGTATATGTGTGTGTATATATATATATATATATATATATATATATATATATATATATATATATATATATATGTGTGTGTGTGTGTGTGTGTGTATGCATATATGTATGTATATATGTGTGTATATGTATGTATGTGTGTATATGTATGTGTGTGTATATATATACATATATATATATACACACATATATATAATAGGCTATGGTATATATGTCAAATAGTGAGATCTCTGAGTCAAAATATATTAACATTTTTGTGACTTTCTTAGCATAAATCCAAACTTCCTTCCAGAATGGTTGGACCAGTTCACAGAAGGAGTTTACATTTAATTTAACATTTAATAAATATTTTTAGCACCTACTGTGTACCAGATTCTACTAAGATATAGGTTTTTGGAAAACAAAGACAAAAGTAAAGCAGTCCTGCCTTCAGGAAGTTTACAATCCACTGGAAGGATCTGGCATGTAGAGAGATAAATGCAGGACAATTTGAGGAGTGATACAGCCCTGCTCAAATGCAGAGGTCAATGCAGGCTTCAGGTAAGAAGTGGCATCTGAAAGAAGCCAAGACTTTTCATAGGCAGAGTTGAGGAGGGAAAGCGTTCCAAGCAAGGGAGACAGACTTCATACACCAAGGTAGAGAGTAAGGAAGGAAATGCTGAATTCAGGGAATATGCATTAGCCCAGTCTGCCTGTAGCATAGAGTTTGTAAAACAGAGTTATGTGAAATAAGGCTAGAAAGGTCAATTGGAATCAGTTTATAGAAGGTTTTGAATGTCTGGGTAAGGACTTTGCATTTTATCTTACTGGCAATGGAGAACCGCTAAAGAGTTGTTGTTGCTGCTGCTGCTGCTGCTTTGAGGGAGGTGGTGCTGATGTAATAAAACTTGTATCCTTGAGTGATTCTTTTGTCACATTGTGGAGGAAGACTGCAAAAAGGAGACACCAGAAGCGGGGGAGAGGGGAGGCACTTAGGAGGCTATTGCGGTAGTCAAAGGGAAAAGGAAGAGGGTCTTACCAAGGGTGGTCACTCTTTGGATGGAGAAAGGAATACTAAGATGAGAGCTACCCAGACTGACCATCTTCTTACCAAATGCCCTTCTTCCTTTCCTGCATGACTCATCCCACCCGGCCTCTTACTCTGGGAACTATAATCAATGATGAAATGCCACGCTTTGCTTTTATGTTTTATCTCCACTGACTAGAGGGAGGGCAGGGACTGATTTGCTTTTGTATTTGTGTTCCCAATAGTGACTGGTACATGGTGGGGGAACAAGGATTTTAAGGAAGGAGACAAGTATTTATTACAGGTGCCATGTGTTGTGCTAAATGTTTTATAACTATCATCTCATTTAATCCTCACAATAACCTTGGGAGGCAGGTACTGTTATTTTCTCCATTTTACAGTTAAGGAAACTGAGGCAAACAGAGGGTAAGTGACTTGCTAAAGGTCACACAGCTAGGAAGTATCTGTGACTAGATTTGAACTCAGGTCTTCCTGACTCCTGGTGCAGTGCTATATCCACTATGCCAGTTTGCTGGGACTGGTATTGTATGCTATAGAGAACTCCCTTGATGAGGAAAGTCCTGCTAATGCAAGTCAGCGCATTCTCTACATACAGGAAGCACTTTGTTAAATTTAAGTTTTGATTCAAGGTTCTACAACTAGAGAGATGGAGGGGGATAGAGTTCAGGTAGATAATGTGGTGGAGGTGCCTGGAGAGGAGGGAGTCAAGAGTACTTGGGGATTTCCTGAAATAGTATTCCCAGAGAGGGAGCCACCAATCAGGAGAATGAGGACCTCAGAGTAGAAGAAACTTCAGAGCAAGCTCTGCTATAGGGTCAATGTTGGTTAGGAGGCTATGGAGGACATGGCTGGAAAAGAGAAAATTATTAACCACCAGGAGCTTTCTTTTGCCTCTTTTTGTATCCCCAGGGCTTAGCACAGTGCCTGGCACATAGTAGGTGCTTAAATGCTTATTTACTGACTGACTGATTGGACTATATTTGGCAGTAAGGATACAAATATAGAGAATGCACTTACATTCAAAGCAGGAAAAAAGCAGATATATATATATATATCTGCATACAGAAAATAGATATACATATGTACCTATATATAAATAGATGTATATACACATATGTACATATACATATGTGTGTGTATATACATATGTGTTTGTGTATATATGTGTGTGTACACACACATTACAAAATAAATGCAGAGTTGTTCAGGGCACTAGCGGTTGAGGAGATCAGAAAAGTTTTCATGTAAAAGGTGGTACATTAGCTGTGTCTTAGATCAAGTGGGGCATTCTGTGAGGCAGAAGTTAGGAAGGAGAGCATTCCAGGCATGGAACCCTGGCAGAGGTCAATAGCGGTCAATCTAACACAGAAGATAAGAGGCAAAGGATGAGGACTGAGAAATCAACATGCATCTGATCTGGTATTTGAGGGATCATTAGTAACTTGGAGGAGAGTAGTTTCAGCAAATTAATGGGGTCAGAGGTCAGATTACAATGGGTTGAGGAGAGAGTGGGAAGAAAGGAAGTGGAGCCAGTGAGTGTCGACAGCTTTTTCCAGGAATTCGGCTGAAAACTGGAGGTGAGATGTAGGAGGAGAGTTTGCGAGGGTGGTAGGGCCTGATGCTGTGAAAGGGTGAGATTTGGGAGTGCTTAAGTAAACACCAACAAGTAGATCCTTAAAAAATGTGACCTATAAATGACATTCAAGTTTGTCTATATCTGATCCCTCACTTTATGGAGGAAGAAATCGAGTCTCAGATGAGGGAAACCAATCAATTCAATGGTTTCAACCCATGGGCTGTGCTGCTCTTTTTACAGGGTCCATGCATTCACATGCACGCCAGCCATCTCATTAAATAAGGCAGCACACTTTTTATAGACTGAATAAATAATATGCCTCTTAATAATATGTTTTGAATGTATGTAGGTGTTGCTGCAATGAATAAAATGCAAATTCATTGAAAAGCGTGACTGAATTTAAACCAGCTTTTTGTTTCAGCGCATTTGCCCCATTACTGGACCCTGATGGTATAACTATTATCACAAAGGGAGTTCACATGCTTTTTTGAGGTTAAAAGAAGGTCCTCATGCTTAAGGAGGTTGGGAGCCATTGCTTTAAAAGGTTTCTCTCCAGGGGGTGATAGAGGTGAATATAGGTTTTATGGAGCTTCTGAAGCACCTGATGAGTCTTTACAGATAACCTTGGTGGAATCCAAAGGCCTCGGAGCCAATGGAACAGCTTCTATCTCTAACAATTGATGAATGGCTAAATAAATTATAGTATATTAATGTGATGGATTATTATGGTACTATAAAAACGATAATGATGAAACATCCCAAGAAATCTGGAAGATGTCTGTGTGAGGTGGTGTTATGGGAGATCATTAGAACTCTGTATACACAGGCCATCACTCCAAAATCTGGAAACTTAAACCATTCAATACTTCTATGGATCTGTGGTTTCATTGATTTTGGTGCTCCCTCTGGTGTCATGGATCACAACCCAGCCAATGAGGCAACCATGGTCCATATCTTCCCGTGGAGCTTCCCAGGGAATGTAGCCAAAATCTCACCATGATTACAATTCAATGTGAAGGAAGAAGCAGAGGAAGAGGAAGGAGCAGACTAAGCAAATTAAAATGAAAAGAGGAGGCAGGGAAAAGAGAGGAAGGAAGGAAGGAAGGAAGGAAGGAAGGAAGGAAGGAAGGAAGGAAGGAAAGGAGGAATGAAACAGTAAGGCAATAATAACAGTGTAGATGATAATTGTAAAATGCCTATGTGGTTCTGTATTGCAAAGTATACGAGACTCTCCACATAGAAGGCAGAAGAAGCAAACCAATCCCATAACCAAATGCTCAGCTCCCACAGCCAGTCAGTCCACTTCATCATAACAGCAAGGAACCCAAAACATTCAATACAGAATATCACAACATGGAGCCTCACCATCCCAAAACCACCTCTCCAACCCCCTGCTGGGGTCTTCCCCAAAACAAACTCACAGTACAGCTAAGTCATAGCCTGATCAGTTCTAACAGCCATTAGCAGCCACCAGCAGCCATAACATCTCTCTCTCTCTCTCTCTCTCTCTCTCTCTCTCTCTCTCTCTCTCTCTCTTTCTCTTTTCTGCGACATAACTTCCTTTTCCTGTCAGGAAGCTCCTCCTACCACATATGACTCAGGCTTCCTATGACGTAAGCCAGTCACATTGCCTATCAATGGGTGGGAAAGATCTTCAAATCCAATTGCTACTACAAGGAAGGAAGGAAGGAAGGAAGGAAGGAAGGAAGGAAGGAAGGTAGGAAGGAAGGAAGGAAGGAAGAAAGAAAGAAAGAAAGAAAGGAAGGAAGGAAGGAAGGAAGAAAGAAAGAAAGAAAGAAAGAAAGAAAGAAAGAAAGAAAGAAAGAAAGTAAGTAATTTCATCTGGTCTAGAAGGATACAGAACAAAAGCACTTATTTGCTTGTTGGTTATTTTTGTTCTTCCTGGTTAAAGCCTGGGAAGTTAGGGTAAGATTTTGCCTCTTGTTTTGTGCGTTTACACACCTTATTAAGAACAAGAATGGGAAGCAGATGGCATCCAGTTCTTTAGTCTTGGAAGCCCTGAGTTTGAATCCTTCTTTAAACCTTTGCTCATTGTATGGTCACAGACAGTTTATTAATATAGGCTCACTGTATTATTTTTTTATTAGCAAAATAGAAACAATTTGTCACAGGAAAACCTATTTCAATAGTTCAATTCATCTTGAGGCTCTTTCACATCTGTTTTCTCAGGCACTACACATAGCATAGTCATTGTTTTTGTGCTATAGAGGTCTGTTCAGATGAAATATCAGTGAGCCACATGAATAGAACCTGTTACCTAATCCATAGGGCCGCTAGGTGGCACCATGGTGCATAGAGCACTGAACCTCAAGTCAGGAAGTTTCATCTTCCTAAGTTCAAATCCTGCCTCAAACACTTAATAGCTATGTGACCTTAGCCACTTAACCCTGTTTGCCTCAGTTTCCTCATCTGTAAAATGAGTTAGAGGAGGAAATGGCAAAACCACTCCAATATCTCTGCTGAGAAAACCCCCAAATGGGGTCATGAAGAGTTGGACATGACTGAAACAATTGAACAACTACCCAGTCTTTAAGGGTAACAGTGGTAATATTAAATGATATCTGTAAAACCTACCTCAGAGGGTTATGGTGAGATTCATGTGAAATAATTTCATGTCAAAGGTTTTTTTTTTAATTACAGTTATTATTATTAAGTACCTGATTATTCCACTTTGTTGATGGGGCACCTGGGTGGCACAGTAGATAGAGCACTGGGCTCAAAGTCAGAAAGACTTGAGTTCAAATCCAGATTCAGACACTTACTAGCTGTGTGACCCTGTCCAAGTCACATAACCTTTGTTTGCTTCAGTTTTCTCATCCAAAAATGGGAAAAATAATAGCACGTGCCTCCCCATTGTGAAGATTAATGAAATAATAATTATGAAGCGCTTAGCATCATGCCTGCCACTTGGTAAGTTCTATATAAATGTTAGCTATTGTTATAAACTATTTTAGATAGCATAATAGATACAGCTCCGGACCTAGAGTTAGGAAGGCCTGAGTTCAAATTTTCACTCAGACATTTACTAGTCGTGTGAACCTGAGCAAGTCCATTTCTTCTGTGGATAATGACACCACCTATCTCCCAGGGTTGTTGTAAGGATAAAATGGACAATATCCGTAACAGTATTTTGTAAGCCATAAAGCACCACATAAATTCTAGCTGTTACTGTTTTTAAAAGAAGTTATCCCTTGCTACAAGATGGGACTCCACTGATATCTAGGCTGTGACATATGAGTATTGCTCCCAAGATTGGCTCCCTTTTGCTGAGCCATTTCAATGCCAAACAGATCACACCCCACATGTGGGTCTTTGTGCCCCGGTGATTACCATCTCTGTGTGACATTTCTACATTTCCCAGCATTAGGTCAGTCGAGACAGCCATGTAATATACAGCTTATACATTAAAGATAAAATCCCAGACAGCCACATATGTTAGACTTGTGTGTAAGCAAATAAATCAAATGGGGCACCAGATTATTAGATAACCAATTAAATGGAAGGAATACCCAAGCAATGCAAGTAAGACAATTAATTGCAGAATTCCACTGGTCCTGGTACAATTTATTGCCCATTAAGGTAGCAAATTGATTCTCTAAGACTGTATCTAAAAACATGTTTAATCAGACCAAGCTATTCAGAGGACCATTATTTTTATGACTGTATGGGATGCATATTTTACTAAGCAATTCAGAAGGGAGGATTTATCAAAATAGGGAAAAGATGATATGTCAATAAAATAATGATGATAATAATAATAACATTTTTATATAGTGCTTTAAGGTCCACAAAGCACTTTGCACATATTATTTCATTTGATCTCCATAATAGTGCTGCAGGTAGATTCTATTATTATCTCAGTTTTGCAGACGGGGAAATTGAGGCTGGAAAAGGTTACGTGACATGTCCATGGTTACACAACTAGAAAGTTGCTTGCTTGCGGCAAGATTTGAACTTGGGTCTTCCTGAATCCAACTCCAGTACTGTACTCAACCATTTCCTTCCCTGTCCTTTCATAGGATGGTGCCAGACTGGAGCTCCAAATGACGGCTCTGACACCGATTAGCTCTGTGACCCTTGAACAAGTCACTAAGCCTCTCTAAATCTGAGTTTTCTCATCCATAAAATGGGTGATAATATAACCTTCATTAACCACCTCACAAGGTTGTTGTGGGATTCAAATAAAATAATGTGTGTACAATTCTTTCCAAACTTTAATGCACTATATTAAAGTCATTTATCATTGTCATCATCATCATCATCATATCATAGCTTTGAAGTTACAAAACACCTAAGAGCTATACCTCAACCTTTAACCTTGCATTTGGGATATCAATCTGACCTACTCATAACAAGTAATTTTATATACATATTGCTAAAAATTGCTCACATGTAAGGAAACTGAGGTTAAGAGAAGCAAAAGGACGTGTCCAAAGTTGTCCTAGTAGTTAATAGCAAAGCTGGGTTTTGACTCCAGGCCCTCTGACTCTGAATTCAATGCTCTTTCTATCATCCCACTCAACATCTCTTTAATGGCACCATTTTGAATCAATAGTCTAGAGTATGGATTCTTAACCTGTGGGTCTATGGATAGATTTCAAGGGGATCCATGAACTTGGGAAAATGTTACATCTGCAATACACACACACACACACACACATACATACATACATACATACATATACACACATATAAAATATGTATGTATATACATATACAAATATATATATATATGTATCTATCCTTTGTAATTCTTTGTCTTTTTTGCCTTTAAAATCACGATTCTAAGAAGCACTCCATAGGATTCACCAGATTTCCCAAGGTGGCCCAGAACAAAAAGAAGCTGAAAAGCCCCCTGATCCAAAGAGTCTAATGGCATGGATAGTTATGCTAGATCTGGGGCAGAATCCAACAGAAGGTGCAGAGAGGACTGGCTTGCCTTTGGGAAATTGTGCAGGGCAATTAATGACCCTATACTTTGGCTGAAACAAAGAACCATCTTGTTAAAGTCAATATTCTTTCAGTGGGATGGTAGGGCTGTTGTGAACCGTGGAACACAGCAGTCTCCTAAGAATTAAAGTGATAGGTCACCCCAAGGACAATTGAGCAAGGTATGTTGGAGGCTGCTCTAACCAGCTTGAGAGAGCTGATTGTTGCATTTTAAAAAAAATTATTTATTTTTAGTTTCCAACTTTGATTTTCATAAGATTTTGAGTTCTAGATTTTTCCCTCCTCCCTCCCCACCCCGCTCACTGAGATGGCATGCAATCTGATACAGGCTATACATGTACTGATTGTTACATTTTCAATATGAGCGTTCACGCCTCGGAAATCAGCAATCACCACCAATCAGGACTTGATTTATTGTTTCATTGTCTAGACTTAAGAAAGTGTTGGGTAAAAAATGTTGATAATGCAGGTTAAACTTAAAATCATGTACAAAGACTTTTGTTAGAGAGAACCGGCTTGTGGAATATTTATCAGCCACCTTTGTAATTACTTTATAAAGACTGTTTGAGCACAGAGGGAGCACGGTAGAAGGTTTAGGGAATGAAGTGATGGATGCCTGGATGCCTGGTGACTATAGTATAATAATAATAATAAATACAAGTGACATTTATATTTTAATTTTATTTCTTTATTTTTATTATTTTACTTTATTACTTATTTT
This sequence comes from Trichosurus vulpecula, assembly GCF_011100635.1. Taxonomy (NCBI): domain Eukaryota; kingdom Metazoa; phylum Chordata; class Mammalia; order Diprotodontia; family Phalangeridae; genus Trichosurus; species Trichosurus vulpecula. Next base: position 46,890,895 of record NC_050574.1, read on the forward strand.
TATTTTAATTGAGTCACAGCTACTCATCCTGCACAAGGTTTGTCAGTTTCCTCCTCTATATACTTCATGAGGTCCTCTCAGCATTCTGGGAAACCTTCTTCTAATCTTGGGACCTACACAGATACTTTGGAAACAAAGGAGCTAGCACCCTTGCTCTTACCTTCATATTTTTTTCCCCAATCAATCAAAGTAGCATGGTCATTTCTGGAAAGGATGTTTTAAACTCTATGTCTCCACCATCCCCAGTGATTTCCCAAACCAAAGCACCCACCCTGGCCACCCTTAAATGTCATGCCTTTTTATACTAGAATGAAAGTTCCTTTAGGGTGGGCATTATCTTTTGTATTTTTGTGCCCAGTGCTTAGCACAGTGCCAAGGACATTTTGTTGTTATTCTTGTTGAGTTATCTCAGTCATGTCTGAATCTTTGTGACCCTATTTGGGGTTTTCTTGGCCAAGATACTGAAGTGGTTTGCCATTTCCTCCTCTAACTCATTTTATAGATGTGGAAACTGAGGGAAACAGGGTTAAGTGACTTGCTCAAGGAAACACAACTGAGGCCAGATCTTAATTCAGGAAGATGAGTCTTCCCAATTCTAGACCCTTCACTCTCTGTACTGTGCCACCTAACTGCCCACCAAGGACAGAGTAAATGCGTAGTAAAGGTGTTTTCATTCATTTGATCAATAAATGAATATTCATTGAGTACTTATATACAACAACCAATGTGCCATTCTTTCAGTCATGTACGAGGCATGATGCCAGGTGCTAAAGGTACAAGCAAAAATGAAGCAGTCACTTTCCTCAAGAAGCTTACATTCTAGTCATATATTTCACTGAAGAGATCATGATGGTGCTTCCCCAGCTCAGTTCATCAGTGGTAACGTTCTGCCTGTGCACAGTTTCTCTGTGTGCCTCTATGGCAGTGTTCTGCTTTAGGAGAGGGAGGTTCCGCATTAAGGAATCACAGGTCCAGTTCCCCTCCCACCAAAATAGATAGGTACATTGTGGATATATATATATATATATATATATATATATATATATATATATATATATATATATATATATATATATATATATATATATATATATATAAAGAGAGAGAGAGAGAGAGAGAGAGAGAGAGAGAGAGAGATGGATGAATGGATAGACATAGATGGTGAGACAATTAGATAGATAGATGGATGGATAGATAGGTAGATGGGTAGATAGGAAGAAAGAGATGGATGAATGGATAGGTAGCTAGAGGAAAAGGCCAAAAATCTCCTATTCTTTTCATGCCCTCTCTCACTCCTGAATCCCGATGGCTACATGGCAGAAGTATTGCTATTTTTCTATTCATGGCCATTCATTCCATCTCACCAAGATTATGCGTTTTTAGATGTTTTCTTTAAATGTCCTGAGGCATATGTTGACAGTGTGGTGGTGGTGTTAGCATTAATATCACTGTTTATCAGTCAATTGATCGATTAAACAAGTATTTATTTTTTAAATTTTTTTAAATGAGAAATCATTTATTAAGCGCTATGTGCAAAGCACAGCTCTAGGGAATGGGTACACCCGTAATCTGTGTTCTCGAGGATCTCACACTCCCATTGAGAGAAGCAATAGCCACAATAACACTAGCTAGCATTTATATGACACTCTAAGGTTTGCAAAGTACTTTACAAGCATCATCTTATTTGATCCTTACAATAACCTTGGGAGGTAGGCACTATTATTATTTCCATTTCACAGATGAAGAAACCAAGGCAGGGTGAGGCTAAATTACTTTCCTAGAGTCACAAAGCAGGCAAACTTTGGAGACTAGTTTTGAACTTAGTTCTTCATGACTCCAAATCTAATGTTTTATCCACTGTGTCACCCAGCTGTTTACAATATGTGAAACAAACCAACAAGCATTTATTAAGCACAGACTGTGTACCAGGCACTTTCCAGACTGCTAGCTGGATCATGATAGAAACTCCTTCCAAGTGGAGATGCTCTGACCTTGTTGCTTGGTACTAGAGAAGATGGAGAAATGAAAAATGACCAAGTTTGTCCTGTACCTCCTGGCTTCCTGGAGCTAATAGGACTTTCTGCACTTTTAACATAATGGGACAATGACCAAAATACACAAACGGATAGTAGAGTTGAAAGGACTTCAGAGATCATCTAGACCAATTGTCTGATTTTACAGATACAGAAACTGAGGCACAGGAATGTTGGGTGATTTGCCCAAGGCCACACAAAAGAGACCTATACAAAGTGAAGTTAGCAAGACCAGAAGTAGCGTGTACACACTTACTCCAAATCTCTCTCTCTCTCTCTCTCTCTCTCTCTCTCTCTCTCTCTCTCTCCATATATATATATATATATATATATATGTATACACACACATATGTAATATATATGTATATATGTATATATGTGTATGTATATATGTGTATGTGTGTATATATGTAATATATGTGTATGTATGTATGTATGTATGTATATATAAGAAACAACAAGGAAAAAAAGAAGTCCTTCTATCCCTACGCTCAGCATTTTGAACATAAATGAGGGTCGTATTTTATTGAATGCTTTTTGTTCATATATTGATATAATCATGGTTTTATTGTTTTTATTATTGATAAAATTTATTATAGTAATTGTTTTCCTAATGTTGAATCATCTTTGCATTCCTGGCAGAAATCCAACTTAGCCATAATGGATAATTTTGTAACTATGTATTACTGAAATCTATTTGTCAGCATTTCATTTAATATTTCTGCATCAATATTCATTAGCAATTTTGGTCTACAGTTTGCACAAGGGAGTGATATGACTAGATCAATGCATAAAAAAATATTCACCTCTGCCTTTTATTATTTTGAGTTTCCTTGCAAGCTCTATCTAAATGCCACCTCCTGATGTGAAGTCTTTCCTGGTTCCTATAGGTGCTAAAACACACACACACACACACACACACACATCATCCCTTGTATTCATCATATATATATGTATGTATATGTGTATGTATTGTGTGTATATACATACATATATACATACACATGTGTATATACATATTTTACATATATTTGTATGTGTACATGTTGTCTCTCAGATAATATAAGCACCTTGAGAGAAGAAAATGCTTGTTTCACTTTTATCCTCTATATCCTTTATAGCAACAAACGCAGTGTTTTGCGCATAGTAGGTGCTCAATAGTAGTAGGGCAGCTAAGTGGTACAATGGATAGAGTGCTGGGCCTGGAGTCAGAAACACTCATCTTCCTAAGTTCAACTGCAATCAATTCCAATCCAAACAATAAAACCATATGATTATATCAATATATGAACAAAAAGTCTTCAATAAAGTACGACCCTCATTTATGTTCAAAATTTTGAGCATGGGGATAGAAGGACTTCTTTTCTCCTTGTTGTTTCTTCATATACATATATGCATATATGTATATATATATACATATATATGCATATATGTATATATATACATATATATGTATTTGTAGTAAGTGTGTACACACTTCTGGTCTTGCTAATGTCACTTAGATTAGGCTGTGTAACCCCGGCAAGTCATTTAACCTCTATTTGCCTCAGTTTCCTCATCTGTAAGAGTGGCATGATAATAGTACCTGTCTCCCAGGCTTGTTGTGAGGACAAAAAGTGAGATAAGAATTGTAAAGTGCTCAACACAGTTCTTGGCACATAGTAAGTAGTATGTAAATGTTAGCTATTATTATGATGCAGCTGGGTGTTGAATAGAGCACCAGCTCTGGAGTCAGGAGGACCTGTGTTTAAACCTAGCCTCAGAGACTTACTAGCTGTGTGACCCTGGGAAAGTCACTTAATGCTGTTTGCCTCGGTTTCCTCATGTATAAAAACGAGCTGGAGAAGGAAATGGCGAACCACTCCAGGATCTCTGCCAAGAAAACCCCAGATGGGGTCATGAAGAGTTGGAAGTGACTAATTGGCTAAACAGTGTGGTAATGGAAGACATGAGAGTGAGATTATCCCAAGAAGAGAAAAGAGAGTCTAGGACACACCCTTGGGAAATAGCTATATTAAGGAAACAGAAAAAAAAAACAATAGATAAAAGTGAAGGAGAGAAGAACAAGAAGGAGAGAGGCCAGATGAGACCTCAGGAGGCTGTAGTGTGTCTGAAACTAAGGGATGAGTTGTCTTCTTCTCTGACCAGTAAGTGTGAGAGGTCAGCAATGTCAAAATCTAAAGGGACTGGGGGATGGGGAGGGGGAAGGGATAGGTAAAAGGGGGTATAGAAGGGTATTTAGATTAATGGGAATGGGAGGATAAGGGAGTGATGGGGGTAGGTTAAGTAGTAGGAGGACAAGGTAGCTGGTAGAAGTAAAGTAGAGGAGTCAGGAGGAATAGGAGATAAGAGATATGTACAAACATAAAAACAAAGATCAGGAGTAGAATTTGTCAAGGAAAGTATATGTCTATATATGTGTATATATATGTATATATATATGCAAGTATGTGTATATAAGTGTATGTATATATCTCTATATAAATATATCCAGCTTAATTGTAGCCTTCTGGGGAGGAGGGAAGGAAGGGAGAAAAAAGAACAAAGTAAAAAGTGCACAGCAAAGAACAAAAGAAAACTTACAGAGAAGCAAAGAAAAGGTGGACAGCTCTCAATACAACACAGAGTATTTATTATATAGGCTTTCCTGAAATGGAAATGTATTGCTATATATTTTGAAGTCTCTCTTACATTCTGCTGTGCACATGAAATGCTTTTTCTTCTTTTCTTCTTTTGTATATATGTTTTTTTCTTTTTCTCTATTGTATATTTAAGTTTCAGTATTTAAGCCTAAAATTTAAAAAAAATTACAAAAAACTTGAAGTGGCAAGAAGAAAGATGAAGGCTGAAGTGAAATCACTGGACTTGGCAGTTAGGAGGTTGGTGATAACCTTGGAGAGAGCACTTTCAGGAGAGGAGTGGGGCAGAAGGCCCAGGCTGAGGTTTTGAGGGTGAGATGGGTCATGAGTATGAGAAGGCATCAGATATAGACCGCATTTGTTTTTGTTGTTGGAGCGGGGAGGTAGGGAGACAGGATTGACTTCACTTTTATTATCCCCTCATCTGCTTCACTGCCACCCTGAGAAACCTCTGCCCTGGAGCCCTCTTGTCCTATCTGGTGACTCCCTCCCCAGGGCCACCATTTTGGAAAGGATCCCAGCCATGCTTCAACCTTACCTATGTCTGGAATCTGACTGGCCTGCACCTCCTCCTCCTTATCCCGTGGCCTCCTGGGGTATCCTCATCTTCCTAGTTCTGCTTTCCAATTCTCTTATTGTATTGTGTTGCTCAATTAGAAAGTAAGTTCTCTGGAGGGAGAGACTCTTTTGCCTGCTTGGATCTGTATCCCCAGGACTTTGCTCACTAGCTGACACACAGCAAGTATTTAGTAAATGCTTTATCCGTCAATCTATCACAAGCCTCTGGGTTTCAGTGAAAGGATAGAGTTAAATTTGATTTCAAAGGTCTCCTTCATTTATAAACCTAGGATCCATATTTCCTGGTATTTATTGTATTGATCATTTTTCTCTCCTATTGTTCAGTCATGTCTAACTGTTTATGACCCCGTTTGAGGTTTTCTTGGCAAAGATACTGGAGCGGTTTGCAATTTCCTTCTCCAGCTTATTTTACAGATGAAGAAGCTGCAGCAAATAAGGTGAGGAGACCTGCCCAGGGTCACAAAGCTAATAAGTGTCTGGCCCAGATTTGAACTCAGGGAGATGAGTTTTCTGATTCCAATCCCAGGGCTCTATCCACTGTTCCACCTTACTGTTCCTATTGATCATTTTACAGCACCATTAATTATATTATCATAATATGGTGTGGGGGCAGCTGGGTGGCACAGTTCACAGGGTGCTAAGCCTGAAGTCAGGAGGACTCATCTTCCTGAGTTTAAATCTGGCCTCAAACACTTACTAGCTGTGTGACCCTGGGAAAGTCACTTAACCCTGTTTGCCTCAGTTTCCTTATCTGTAAAATGATCTAGAGAAGGAAATGGTAAGCCACTCTAGTATCTTTGCCAAGAAAATCCCAAGTGGGGTCACAAACAGTCAGACATGCCTGAGATGACTGAACAACAGCAAAATATGGCATTCATATGCCAAAACTGGTTTAGTCCTTCTCCAATCATTTTATCTACATCTATCTATCTATTTCTCTATTGTTGGTAGTTTGGTAGGTTGGTTTCTTTTGAGGGGTTTTATTACAAATAAAGCAAATAGAAATATTTTGTCCAGATTTTTTTAAGCAATTGGGGATAAAATCGTAACAGTGGAATTGCTGAGTCAAAAAGTATGATGTATTTTGTGGCACATTGCACAGTGATATACATTTCTCCAAAATGTTTGCCTCAGTCAATAGTTTCATCAGTAATGTATTAGAATGCCTCTTTCCTTCTCCTCAGATCCAGTGGCTCTTGATTCTTTTACACATATGTGTATAAATCCTTATGTGTACAGTATGTATGCACATTTATAGAAACACATGGACACATGTCTATTACATGTGCTCTTTCCCCATTCTAGTGCATGAAAGGTAGCGTCAGAAGGTTGTCTTGATTTGAATTTTTCTGACTGAAGGGAAATTGGGGAATCTTTTCATGTGGTTATAACCATTTGTACTTCTTCCTTTGATAAATGTCCATCTTCTTTTACAATAGTAATAATAACTAGTAATAATATAGCACTTAAGTTTTGCCAAACACTTTACAACATTTACAAATTTTACTCTATTTATGAATATTATCTCATGTTATCCTTATAACAACCATGGCAGATAGAGGCTATTATTAACCATATTTTGCATGTGAGGAAACTGAGGCAAAAAGAGGTTGAGTTTTCCAGAGTCACACAGCTAGTGAGTGTCTGAGGCAGGATTTGAACTCAGACCTCCTTGATTCCAGGTGCAATGCTCTATCCATTCTGCCACCTACAGGCCAAGCATCATATCAGTAGCAGTAGACACTTCCTCAAGCACAAAAAATGTCCTGTTAGATTGTGAACTTCATGCAGGAGGGAGCCTGGTTTTTATCTTTGTGTCATTCCCATTGTTGTATGCAGAATCATAGCAGTTCAGAGACCAAAGGAACTCAGAGATCATGTAGTTCAAACCTGCACTTGAATGAGTACCTTTCTTGGATTGGAAGAACTCTGATACCGAGTGATTTCCCTGGAGGCTGAGTCAAATTGTTAAGAAGTCCTAACTGAGCCAAAATCTGCCTGACTACAACTTCTTTGCTCTGTCCTTTAGGTCCAAGAGACAAGCCTGAGCCCTCTTCTCCTGCTCTTTAAATCCTTGAAGATAGCATTCAGATTGTCCCTGAGTCTTCTCTTTCCCAGACTAAACATTCCTTCAATCCATCTTCACTTTATTGAGTTTAAGGCTCTTTCCAACATGGTCACCGTCCTCTGGATGCTTCCTGGGTCCAGCTCTGCTGCAGAGAATATGGAGAACTACAAAGTGGAATTCCGAAATAACCAGTCATTGATTTGCCACCCACTAAGGAATCCTTTGAACATCAGATAAACACTGGTTGAAACTGACTTCCCAACTTTGCACATATATTTGAATTTATTCTTCAAGAGATATTTGCTTACTCTTTTAGGCAGAATGAGACAGTGGAATGAGTACTGATTTCGGAGTCATTGGACCTGACGAATCCCAACTCTGCATCTTACTACCAGTCCTTGGGCAAATCACTTTCCCTTGGCCTCAGTACTTTCATTCCTAAAATGTAGGGGTTGAATTACATAATAGCTAAGATCCTTCCAGCTTGAAATCTAGAATGATACTATGATATAGAATGCTGAACTTGGAGTCCTAAAGACCTGGGTTTAATCCTATCTCAAATGTTTACTAGTTAAGTGTTTCTTTTCTTTTTAAAAAAAAAATATTAATTTATTTATTTTTAGTTTTCAACATTCAGTTCCGTAAGATTTTGTTTCAAATTTTCTCCCCCTCCTTCTCCTCCTCCCTCCCCAAGATGGCATGCAATCTGATATAGGCTCTACTTATCATTCATATTAAACATATCTTCACATTAGTAATGATATAAAGAAGAATTAAAATTAATGGGAAGAACCGCAAGAAAGAAGAAACAAACCAAAATAACAAAAGAAAAGAAGAGCAAATAGAATGCTTCCATTCTCATTCAGACTCCAAAGTTCTTTCTCTGGATGTGGATAGCATTTTCCATCATGAGACTTTTGGAGTTGTCTTGGATCCTAGAGAAGAGCTAGATCTATCAAAGTCAGTCATTGCATAATGTGATTGTTACTGTATACAATGTTCTCCTGGTTCTGTTCACTTCACTTTGCATCAGTTCATAAAAGCCTTCCCAGGTTTTTCCTGAAACCATCATGCTCATCATTTCTTATAATACAATAGTATTCCATTACATTCATATACCACAACTTGTTCAGCCACTCCCCAATTGAAGATAGTTAAGTGTTCATATAACTGTTCACTTGTCTCAGTCATGCCCCACCCTTTTATGACCCCATTTGGGGTTTTCTTGGCAAAGATACTGGAGTGGTATGCCACTTCCTTCTCCAGATCATTTTATAGATAAAGAAACTGAGGCAAACAGGGTTAAGTGACTTTCCCAGGGTCACACAGCTAGTAAGTGATGAGACTGTATTGGAACTCAGATCTGACTGACTCCAGGCCCAGTGCTCTATCTACTGAGCCACCTAGCTGTCCTTCTTACTAGTTATGTGACTCTGGGCAGTTCAGTTTATTTCTCTGGGCCCTAATTTCTTCATCTGGAAAATGAAGAGGTTGGACTTAATGACTTCTAATGTCTTTTCAGCTGTAAATCTATGATCCTATGACATGTGGTACTTTCTTAAAATATAGCCTGGTCCTCAGAAACAATTCAACAAATTACAAGACCATATGTTGCTATCAAATGATAGTGGGAAACAAGGGATATTCTGTTTTACTCCGTAATTTTCCAAGCTGGACTCCAGCCATCTTTACCACAAACCAGCCCTTGGCATCTTTTATGTTGTTCTGTTCTCTCCAAGGTTCCCACTGGCAATAGTTCTTTCAAAGGGCATAGTGACCCATACCCTGTCAAACCCTTCTATTTATTTCCATGGTACCATTTCTATTCATATGAATCTTTACACAGAGAACAAGCCAGGTGTGGGTCCAAGGTCTGGATGCCAGTCCTTGGATTAGATACTTTTCTTTTCTCCAATTTTCCATATACTATAGTCAGAAACATTCACCACCACATAGCCAGTCCTCTTGTGAGGTGCCTTTCTGGACTGATTATATTGGTCTTTGCATGACAAACATATGGTCTAACAAGGCCCATACCTAAAGACTTTCCAAGTTGTTAGGACCTGCTAAAGCTTATGATCTAGGCTGACATAACCACAGGTCACTTTCAGTGCAATAGTGAGGCATGGGTAAAGATCTTTCACATAAGTCACAGAAATTCACAGAATGTCAAGAGTAGAAGGGACCTCTGTGGTCTTCCAGCCAACCCGCCCCTGAAAAAATAATTCCTTCTATAACATGTTGGACCAATAATTATCCAATTTCTGCTTGAAAGTCTCCAATAGTTAGCATTTATATGGCACCTCAAGGTTTGCAAAGTGCTTTGTATAAGTCATCTCATTTGATCCTCACAACAGTGGTGAGATAGGTTCTATTATTTTCCATTCTAGCTCTTAATCTATATTCCTAAGACCTTGGTACACATTATCTCATTCAAATCTCCCAAACTCTGTGTAAGATAGGTTACTTCATGCATTACCATCATTCCAGCAGAAAGTAATCTCCCTGTGGACAGGACCGATCTCACTTTTGTATTTGTATCACCAGTGCCTAGCGCAAGGCCTGGCCCATGCAGCACAAACTGGGGAAATTTCTACCTTTAGATGATGCTATTTGCATGGACGGATCTAATATTAGCATTTCCTTTTGAAATTGTATCAATGGATTTTTTTACAATACCATCACATGCTGATAATCTCCTCTGTAATACATTGTCCTAGAACAAAAATGGCGCACTATTGAGCAAAACTGCCTGGAGATCAGTAGATTTTAATAAATGCCTCTCGACATATTGATTGATTTCCATTGTATAGATGAATAAAAGATTAGAGAGAAGTTAAATGACCGATCCAAGGTCACTCAGCTAGCATGTGTCAAAAGTAGGATTTAAGCACAGGTGTCACCTGGCTCCGAATCCAGCCATTTTCGCCCACTGTATCAACTATTTTTATTTACTGGGATGATAAATTAGGAGAAAAATATTCAAAGAAAAGAGTAGAAATGGAGTGGTACACTGGACAGAACACTGGCTGAAGAGTCAAGGAAAAATGGATTCAAGCATGGTTTTTGATGCTAACTATTGTGTGACTTTGGGAAAGTCATTTTATCTTTATTGGCCTCAGTTTCCCCATTGAGGGTAGACTAGCTAGCCTCTGGGGTCTCTTCTAGGTCTAGAGCTATATATGATTCTTCTAGAGGATTAAGAGGAATAGCAGCTGAGAAACTTTGGGGGTCTTCCCTGCCCTGACTGATTCTTTTGCAAACACAAACTAGGTCATCTTTTGCCTCATTTCTTACCCAGCCTTAATCACTGAATAGGTGTTGCCTCAGAAAAACTGAGAACTGGGAAAGACCTTAGTTTAAAAAGGCCAAGGTCTCTCACTGCATTCAGGGCCACTGCCAGTTGTCCTGACCTATGTCTTGCCACTGGACTCCAATGACTCCAGAGGAAAAAGTGAGGCTGGTGACTTTGCACAACCCTCCCTCACTTAAATGCAATTCACTTGCAAGTCAATACACCACCCTGCTGATGTCATTGGTCATCTTTGAGAATGAAGGATGAATGACAGCAAGGAATAGGAGCCACAAAGGGAAAAGTATTATAAAAAGGAACTATTACCTTTTCCCATTGCTACTTAATTTTGTGCCCTCCCTCTGCTATTTCCTCTAGTTTATCCTGTCTATATCTGGTTTGTACACAGTTATTTGCATGTTACCTGCCCCAATTAGATTGGGAGCTCCTTGAGGGCAGGAAATGTGTTTCTGCATTTCTTTGTACCCATGGAACTTAGGGCAGCATCGAACATATAGTGGGCACTTAATAAATGCTTGTTGACTTGACTTGACAACTGCCTGGACCAGAGGTATAAATGGAAATGCTGTCTATGCTGGTCATTGGTACACGGGCAAAGGAGGAGTGATGGGAGCAGCAAGGAGCCTGGGCTCATTTTATAGGGTTTTCTGTGATTTTTGTGATTTCGCCAACCATAACTGGAACCTACAAGAAGTGGGTAACTCTTTATTTGATCTTTCCTGAAGAGAGACTAACATGAGAGGCCTTTTTGCCACAATACTTCAGAGCCTACTAAACGACTTTCTATCGATTTTATACTAGGATACTTTATCACTTGTGTTGCTTTAAAAAGAAACATAATCTGTGTCAGGAGCTAAGTAGGCTTTCTTCTTTTTTTGGCTGAGTGATTGATTTATTTTTTTTCTTTTTTGAAATTATTTATTGCCTCATTTCTACATTCATTTTTATGAGATTTTGATTTCCAAATTGTCCTGCTTCCTTCCCTCCCTTTCTTCCTCTCTCCTTCCCCTCCCCCTCCCTAAAACAACAAGCAATCTGATATAGGTTATACATGTACAATCATGTTAAACATATTTCCACATTACTTATATTGTGAAAGAAGAATCAGAACAAAAGGGGAAAACCACAAGAAAGAAAAAAAGTGAAAATAGTCTGCTTTGATCTGCATTCAGACTCCATAGTTCTTTGTCTGGATGTGGATGGCATTTTCCACCATGAGTCTTTTGGAATTACCTTGGATCATTGTATTGCTGAGAAGAGCTAAGTCTATCATAGTAGATCGTCACACAATGTTGTTGTTACTAAGTAGGTTCTGTTAGAAAATCAAGCCCTATCCTCTTCTACGAGTACAATGTTAAGGGCATTTATCAATCCTGACAAATCCACTTCTTACATATACATGTGCATACATTTGTGTATACGCATGCATACATGTCTACATATTCATATGTGTACATATACACATGTACACATGTCTGTGTGTATCTCTAGGAAGCTGATTCAATGATAGGATTGATAAATTGATGTATCTGTGCACATGTATGTATATGTATTATGTAGTTATGTGTATAGTAAGTGTTTAATAAATGCTTTTATTTCCTTCTGATCTCTCTTAATACTAGAGCCTTCCCAGTGCTGATTGTTTCCAGTTTATCCTGTATTTATCGTATGTGTATGTAGTTGTTTTCATTGTCTTTCCCTCACTGGATTGTGAGTTCCTTGAGGATGGGCACTATTTTGACCTCTGTATTCTGAGTCTTTAGCTCAGTGTATGGCACGTAGTAGGTGCTTAATAAAAGCTTGCTGACTTGACTCTTGAGCTGTAATATTTCAGTCAGGGAAGGAGTTTGTTACTGATGTCTTATGATTCCCAGGGGTCATGAAATCTGGGAATCCAAACGTTGACAGGTAACAGTGAGATCATTCAGCCCAATGCCTGCTTTTGACCACGGGTAACTGAAACCCAGAGAAGTTGAGGAATTTACCCAAAGTCACACAACTTTGTGACAGCACTAGGACTAACCCCCAGGTTTAAAGGCTCCCCCTCCAGTGTTCTTTCTTCTTTTAGCCAGATGCAGTATAGAAAGTGAGGACCTTGGAGAGCTCCCGGACACTTCCTAGCTGTGTGATTGAGCAAATCACTCAACCACTCTGAGCCTCAGTGTCCTCACCTTTAAAATGGGATGATTATAGCACATGTCCCACAAAGGCATTGTAAGGATCAAATGAGATGATGTATGCAAAGGACTTTGGCAATTACTAGCATGTTATGTGAATGCGAGGAATTTTAATTTCTACTCCACCAATCTCTCTCCTCCCTACTTAGAATGACCCTAGCTTTAAGGAAACTCAATATGCAAAACTTCCAAATGACAAGACAGATAAATGAAGGAGTGATTTTTCACTTTACCAAATGAGTCCCAATGATAATAATAATAATAATAATAATAATAATAATAATAATAATAATGATGATGATGATGATGATGATGATGATGATGACGATGAACAACTTTTAGGCAGCACTTTAAGGTTTATAAAACACTTTATATACATTAACTTTTTTGAACCTCAAGGTAACTCTTAGAGGAAGGTTCTATAATCATCATCCACATTTTGCAGATGCAGAGACTGAGGTCGAGAGAAATTAAGTGACTTCACCCAGGGTCACAGAGCTAGTGAGTGTCTGAGGCAGAATTAGAACCCCAGTATTTCTGACTCCAATCTAGTCATGTGTGCACTCTGCCACATAGCATTTTGAAGACCACTAGCCCAGGGTTGCCAAGCCCTGAGTTCTAGCTAGTGATCTATCACTAAATTCACTCTCTATGACTTCAGGGACACTGCTTAATTCCCCAGTGCCTTAGTTTCTTCACCTGCAAACAATGGATTTGGATGGGATGTCCTCTAATACGACTTTGAGCCCCAAAGATTCAACAAGCATTATGAAATCAAGGTCACAGCATGAGGCAGAGAGTCAGCCAGGAGACACAATTTCTAGCTTCAGTTCTATAACTAACTTGCTGGGTGACCCTGGCTAAGTGACCTCACCTCTCCAAGCCCAGGTTTCCTCCTCTGTAGAATGGTGCCAGTGATACTCCCACCATCTACCTCTCACTACAAGGAAAACACTTCCTAAGTTTTGTAACAATGAGGGACTATGAGTCATTTGCCTAAGTCCCCCAAATGAGCATCTCTCTCCTTCAACAACATATGGTTGGACCACATCTATTGCTTAAGGTGAATGATGTTTGTCATGTTATCCCTTGTTGTTGCTCGCTGATCACAGCCGCTGGTAAGCTGGAGGGACTTGCTGCCAAAAGAGGTGATTCATTTAGATGAGGGAGGGTTTGTTTTTATGAAATCACGTTAATTACTTTCAGCCAAAACATGAGTAGCCCAGGATCTATTCATCTTTCTCTTTCATAGAGCAGTGATGGAGAGAAGATAATGTACTTTCTCAGCTCCACCATGTTTCTCCAAGTGTTGTTCACAGCCCCCTGGGGAGGTTCCTGAGACCCTTCCAGGGGTTCTCAAGATCAAAGCTATTTTCAAAATAATAAGATGTTATTTGTCTATAAAAATCCTCTTCCGTTTTCTAACTACATATTTGTGTGAGGCCAGACTTCCTTCATGAATATACTTCAACCAAAATAGCATGATTGTGACAAACTGAGAGCAGAGGCAGAGAGGAGAATCCAGCTGCTTGCCATTAAGCCAGTCATTAAAGAAATTCACAGAACTATGTAGAACAATGCCATTCTTCTCACTAAATTGTTTTTGTTTGGGAAAATATAGTTATTTTTCATTTTTCAATGTTACATAATGGCTATATTGCTTTTATTATCATTTTACAATCAATTAAATGTTTTATCAGATTTAATTTCTAATATAGTAACTATCTATAGGTACAACCAATATAAGCAAAATTTCTATGGGGTCCTCAATAATGTTAATAGTGCAAAGAGGACCTGAGGCTAAAAGGTTTAAGAAATGCTGCTTTCAAATATTTCTGGTTATTCAAGCCTACAGACAGCCTTCCTGCTACAACCACAGCAGGAAGGCATTGAACAAGTTCGTTAAAAAAATGTATATATGTATAGGACAACTAGGTGGTACAATGGATAGAGCACCCACCTTGGAGTCAGGAGGACCTGAGTTCAAATCTGACTTGAGACACTTACTAGCTGTGTGACCTTAGGCAGATTGCTTAACCCCAATTGCCTCCCAAAATGTACATATGTAAAAATATATATGGGGTAGCTAGCTGAAAGCAGTCCATAGAGTGGAGTCAGGAAGATTCATCTTCATAAGTTCAAATCTGACCTCAGACATTTACTAGCTGTGTGATCCTAGGCAAGTCACTTAACCCTGTTAAGTTAACTCCATTTCTTCATCTGTAAAATGAGCTGGAGAAGGAAATGGCAAACCATGCTAGTGTCTTTGCCAAGAAAACCCCAAATGGGGTCATGAAGAGTCAGACACGACTGAAATGATTGAGGAATAGAGAATTCTGGGGAATGGAGGGAAGGGGGAACATAATATAAAATTCCTTTGGAAAGATGGATTGGAGCCTGGTTACGAAGGGCTTTAAATGTCAAACTGAGGAGCTTGTATTTCCTCCTACTGTGTTTGATCCCAGAGTCACATATTCATCTCAGAGTCACATATTCACATGCCCCACATATTCATCTCAGGAGCAATATCAAAGCTTTTTGCCAGAGGCTCCTTTAACTATGGGGCATACTGCATTAGTGGAGAATGGAATAGACATAAATCACATTGGAAAGAGGGTTAGGAACTTGAGATAAAAACTAGCATTTCTGCAGTGCTTTAAAGTATGCAAAACACTTTGTATATGCTGTCTCAATTGATCTTCACAACAAACCTGGACAGAGGTATGTAGTAGTGGTAGTCGTAGTAGTAGTAGTAGTAGTAGTCGTAGTAGTAGTAGTAGTAGTAGTAGTAGTAGTAGTAGTCGTAGTAGTAGTAGTAGTAGTAGTAGTAGTAGTAGTATCTCCATTTGATACATGAGGAAATTGAGGTTGAGAGAAGTAAGTGACTTCCCCAGGGTCACACATTTAGTAAGTGTCTCAGGCAGGATTCAAATTCAGGTTTTCCTGACTCTAGGTCCAATGCTCTAGACACTGTACCACCTAGCTAAGGTCCTTTGTATCCTCCCTCGTTCCTATGGGGTGGGAAATAAGGAAGCCTATGAGATCCTGGAGGGATCTCTGTTTGGATCTTGCCCAAAGCCTCTTGTTTTACAGAGGGGGAAACTGAGAACCGCAGAGGGAAAATGATTGTCCAGGGTCATCCACCTAGCTTGGCTTTTCTCCGTCTTCCTCCTTGATCGTGGCAGTGTTTGGGGCTGTCAGCTCTCCTCATCCTCCTGGGTTCTCTCTCTTCTCTGGGCTTTCCTGATGATGTTCTCTCATGCTTCTCCTCCTATGCGTCTGAACAATCCAATTCAATCCAGTATACAAACACCTACAATGTACCGGGTGCTGTGCTAAGTATAAGGGATATTATTAATAAAGTCCCTGCCCTCAATGAGCTTACAATATAAAGGGAGCGATAACAAAGCAAAGGAGGCAGAAAAGCAGTGGGGGTACAGGGATAAGGGGGGGTGGGACACCAGGAAGTGGCACAGCGGCATCTCATTCCATGGATCTG
This sequence comes from Trichosurus vulpecula, assembly GCF_011100635.1. Lineage (NCBI taxonomy): Eukaryota > Metazoa > Chordata > Mammalia > Diprotodontia > Phalangeridae > Trichosurus > Trichosurus vulpecula. Next base: position 46,907,203 of record NC_050574.1, read on the forward strand.
AAACCAGATGGAGCAGCAGATGCAAAGCCAAGTGAGCTGAAAGAGTCCCGTTCCTGCCCTCTGTAAAGGAAGGCATTGGGAGGAGTTTGGGCCTCTACGCTCCAGGCCTCCAAACAGAGGGCAGAGGAGGTTGAGAGAGTTGTGTCAATCAAGGCTTGAGTTAGCAGCATGGGGGGCAAGTTTAGTGGTGATGAGAATAAGGGAGGGATATCTTGTTCTATGGAGCTAACCAGGCAGGGAAGCTGGATCCTTATCCACATCATTCCACTAACTACGGGTGTCCCACCCAGGCTCTGCTTCAGGTGCTGTTCTCTTCTACATCTTTACCTTCATCAGCTTCCATGAGCATAATTATCATTTCAATGCAGACCAGCCTCAGATCCCCATATTGAGCCTTAGTCTCTTTCCTGAGTCTTTCATAACCAACTCACTATCTACTGGACATTTCTAACTTGATGTCTTGTAGGCCTCTCAAATCCAGCATATCCCAAACAGAACTCAATATCTTTTCCCCAAATCCTTCAAGATCCCCTCTTCATCATCCCCCCCCTCTTCTAAGCTTTCCGGTTTCTGTCAAGGGCACCATTGTGCTCCAGTCACCCAAGTTCACCACCTTGGAGTCATCCTCAAACTCTTCCTCTGTGATCTCGTTCAGGGTATTGATTGGTGTCCTGAAATCCGAACTCTTTCCTCTACAATCCACACTACACACTGCTGCCAAAGCAAGATTTCTAAAGTACAGATCTAACCATGGCGCTCACCTGCTCAAGACACTAGAGTGACTCCCTAGTGATTAGAAAAGAAAATACAAACTGCTCCACAGCCTGGCTCCAGGATTATGTCTTTTTTTCTCCTTACACTTACTACATTCCAGCCAAACTGCCCTACTTCCTGTTTCTCATCTCCCGACTTACCCCTGGCTTTGAAGGAAGCTTGGTGGTACTCAAGTGCCGCCTCCTCCAGCAGACCATTCCTCCTCTTTCGGGGTGCTACTGTTGTAACCTTACCTTGGCAGTACACTTTCCATTGATGTAGTCATAGGTAATGAGATCGACACACACATTGCCAGAGCTAGCTCAGTGTTGGGGAGACTCGGAAGGAAAGGGTGGGAGAGAAGAGGTGTTAGACTGACCACCAAACTGAAGATCTACAGAGCTGTTGTGCTGACCTCTTTGTTGTGCCAAGAAACTGAATTTCTTCCATTTGAATTGTCTTCAGAAGATTCTGAAGATCACCTGGCAGGATAAGACACTGAGACACTGAGGGCCTTTCTGAAACTAAACTGTCAAGCATTCAAACTCTACTGCAGACAGCACAACTCTGATGGGCTGGCCATGTTGTTCGAATGTGAAACGTATACTTGCCAAAAAAAACCATTTTATGGAGAACCCACACAAGGCAAATGTTCGCATGGTGATCAGAAGAAGTGATACAAGGACACTTTCAAAGTCTCTCTTAAGAACTTTGGAATTGATTGCATGCCAGGGGAGACGCTGACAAAGGACCACCCAGTATGGTGTGCCCACATCAGAGAAGGTACTGTGTTCTATGTGCAAAGCAGAATTGAAGTAGCTCAAAAGAAATGTGACATGTGCAAATTTAGAGAAGCCACCCCAAACGTTCACAGACTATTTGTGCCTGACTTGTGGTAGAGCATTCCAAACTCATATTGGTCGGATCAGCCACAGTCAGACTCACTGTAACTTGACTCTAACATGATGTAATTTTGGTCCTCTTCAAGAATGAAGGACAACAACCAACTGTTGTATCCTCAAAAGATATACTATGCACTTATTTTCAAATTATTTGTCATGTTGTTTCCCTCAATAAAATGTAATCTCCTTGAGGGCAGGAACTGTTTCAGTTTTATTTTTGTATTCTCAGTATCTAGCATAGTGTCAGCAGCTTAGGAGGGGGCTTAATAAATGCCTTTTAAGTGATTGTCAAAAGGCTAAAAGACTTTCCCATTGTTTCACTGATTTTTAAGGGCCTTTGAACAAGACTTATGGGACACTGTTTAAAAATGGAGAATATCCACCATCCCTTCAATGCTGCTAAAATGTAATCTGCACTTTAGGATATAAATATATTTTGATGTTTGCAATGTAGGAAATAAGACAGGAGAGGGGAAGATTCTTGGTTTATCTGAGTGCAGGGATTTTTTTTTTCACTCTCAGAGATTCATGGGTAGGTAGGCCTTGGAGAAACCCACAGGTAGGTGAACCAGCTCTCTGATAAATCTCTAGTCAGATTCTCTGTCTTCCTCAAGGGCTCCCCCCCAGTTCAGAGCAGCCGACAGCTTGGATTTTCACCCAGAAATCACACCAACCTGAAGTCATGGGTTACCTGGGAAACGGTTTCTGTGTCCTTCTGGGTAAATCAGGAAAGTTGTAGTGGGTTGACTGTGTGAAGAGAAGCAAAGGAGCACAGACAAACAAGAACGAGGGAGGGAGGCCTCATCAAAAGCAGACCTGGGAAAGAAATGCAGGAAGGACCTAGCAGAGAAATGTTCATGAACAGTCCAGACAAGGTGACTGGTTCTTCCCCAATCCCTCAGCTCTGATATAACATTTCAAGGGCTAGTCTTGTAGTCAAGAAAACCTGAGTCCAAATCCTGTCTCTGAAACTGATTAATTGAGAGACCGAGCAAGTCACTTATTCATCCGGAAAATGTCTACATGGCCTTTGCAGTCCCTGCCAACTCTAACTCTATGGTCTTATGAAAGGGATCTATCTTGTCCTCATCCAGTCTGTCTCCTGCACTTTGTCTGGATGCCCTCAGAATCTCAGAGATAGAAAGGACCTCGGGGGCCAGGTGGTCCAACCTGTACCCATGAGTGCTGTTTTCCCCATTCGAATGAGCTCAGATGGAACAGAATCTGCTTTTCTTTCTGCTTGCATCTATATTCCCAGTACTCAGCATAGTGATGGGTACACAGTAAGCTCTTAACAAATGCCTGTTGCCTTAAAATGGGATAACATGTGCAAAGTGATTTCCAATCCTCAAAGCACTGTATAAATATTAGCTGTTCCTGTCATTGTTGTTATACAATGTTGTTGTTCTGTGCCTTTTGTTCTGGAAGAAGACCAATGACATAAGGAGGACCATGTCTTGATTTGCCTGTGAATTTGATTTAAGTGAGGCCGAGCTATGCTAAGTCACCAGCCTCACTCTCTCTCCCAGAGTTATCAGAGTCCAAAGGCAAGATGTAAGTCAAGGCAACTGGTGATGACCCAGTTATATTTTTGAGGGAGGACTTTTTTTTTCATTTTTGTCTTTGTATTCCCAATACCTATCACAGAGCTTAGCATACATAAGATACTTCAGTCAATCAACATTTATTAAGTGCCTACTGTGTGCCATGTACTGTGCTAAACACTTAATAAATGCTTGTAGATTGATCAACTAAACTGGAATCCCTTCCACATCACACTAATAAATGGTGGGCTGCCTGCTTTACCTTGGTCACAGCCTGGCATGCTTATTTGTATATGTATCAAGCAGAGTGCAAGTTCTTTGAGGGCAGGGAGTTTGAGACATTGAATAGCATAGTAGAGAGAGTGCTGGGGATTGAAAGTAGGGAAAACCTGGGTTCAAATCTCACCTTTGATGTTACTTAGCTGCATGATACTGGGCAAATCCCTTAGGCTCCCAAGACTCAGTTTTCTTATCTGTAAAATATAAATAATAATAATACATGTGTTGCAACAATCTGGCCAGCAGCTGCTGTGGGGGTGTAAAACCAACAACGACCCGCTTGCAGAACGCTGCAAGCCCAGGTTCTTTTGATCTGCTTTACTAAAGAAAGCAATGTTAAGGGGTTAACAATCTCACTTTAATGCAATATACAAATATCACTCACTTAGTTCAGGGGGGAAAGCCAGCACCCTGAACTTCAGAGCAAGTACAAACAAATTGCAAACATCAACAGACAGACCTTGTCTGATTCAAATCTCAATGCATAGTTACCAGAGTTTAAAAAAGTCCAAACATCCAGGTTTACAAGCTGGAGGGCTCTTAACTACAGCTGCCCAGAGTCTCCACATCAGCACACCACCAAGAGTGAGAGTCCTAAGCAAATAGCTCTGTCTTCCCTTTTTATGCACTCTTTAGCCATCATCAAACATCATCTGAGCGACCAGAACTTAAGCTCTTACTATTGGCTCTGATCTTAGCACCTCCCCGTAGGACCCTGAGGGCTTCACACTCACATAGGCTTAGTACCTAATAGATAGGGGTTTTGGGCCTACTTGGAAGCAAAGATATAATCAGACCTCCCTTGATGGGCCCCACCTGGAGCCTCACCTTAGTTACCTAATTTAATCAAGGAAATAAAGGCCAAACTCTTCAAGGACACTTGGTTGAATAAGTGCTAAGAGCCCATCTTGATCACCAATACATGTCATTTAACTTCTCTAGGCTCAGTTTACTTCTCTGTCAACTGGTAGTAATACTTACAGATAGGGCAGCTAGGTGGCACAGTGGATAGAGCACCAGCCCTGGAGTCAGGAGGACTTGAGTTCAAATCCAGCTTCAGACACTTACTAGCTGTGTGACTCTGGACAAATTACTTAACCCCGATTTTCAAAATAATAATAATAATAATACTTATAGAAACTATCTCACAGCGTACTGTCGAGTGACCATGTTATTGTCCGGTAATTTCAGTGGTGCCCAACTCTTTGTGACCCCATTTGGGGTTTCTTGGCAGAGATACTCAAGTGGTTTGCCATTTACTGCTCCAGTTCATCCTACAGATGAGCAAACTGGGGCAAATGGGGTTAAGTGACTTGCCCAGGGTCACACAGCTAGTAACTGTCTGCGGCCAGACTTGAACTCTGGAACATGAGTCTTCTTGACTCCAGGCTTAGTGCTCTTTCCACTGTTCCACCTTGCCATCTTAGGGTGACCATAGGCCAGCCCTTTAGTTTCTCTGAGATGCCCAGTTCTAACCAATGATCCAAAGAAATCAGGATTTAATGAAGGCCAAAAGCATTTATTAAGCACTTACTATGTGCCATGACCTGTGCAAAGCACTGAGAATAGAAATACAAGCAAGCCTGTCACTCTCTTCCCTCTCAAAACTTATAGAGGAAGATGATACAAGGTGGCTGGAAAGGAGTGTTTTTGATGGCAAAATCGAAAGGATGGGGAGAGGTATTATGGGGTAAATGATGGGCATCTTTTCTAGGAGAGATAGTGTTGATTTGATTATAGTTCTCACAACCAGAGTTGTAAATGAAAATGGCGGAGAGGAGCTTGAGCTTGCTTTGAAAACCTTAAAATGCTAAAATGGTACCCTTTAAGACTGCCTATTATACCTACCTCATAGGGTTGTTGTGAGGCCCAAATAAGATCATCTGTGAAGCATTTGGCCTACTATAGAAAAGACTTGTTTTTATTTTCTGTCTTTTGATTCCCAGGGCTTTGCACGTAGTAGGAACTTAAGAAATGTTTGTTAAATTAAATTGAAAATAATATACTAAGAGAGTATGGTAGTGGAGAAAGAAATATTCTCTCAGCTGTGTGTGTGGGTGGTTGTGTGTGGTTTGTCCTTTGTTTTCAAAGAGGACCATGCCATCAGGGAGAAGATGACACGACTTGCAGTTGATTTTGATTTGAGTGAGGGAGGGCTGTGCAAGGTCACCAGCCTCACTTTCTCCTCCAGAGCCATCTGGATCTTAATCAAGACAACTGGAGATAGCCCAGAATGCAGTGGGAGACTTTGACCCTCTTAAGCTAAGGTCTTTTCAGGTTCTCACTTTGAGTAAGGCAACACCCATTCAGTGAATAGACTCTTTAAGAAATGATTCAAGAGATGGCCCCTTTAATAAAAAAATCAAACTGGGAAGGGAAGACAAAACACTATTCTGGTAGCCTCATTGTACCTCTAGAAAAGCACTGTGGTATAGAGCAAAATGACACTAGACTTTGATGTATTGGGTTTAAATCCTAGTTCTACCATTTACTAGCTATGTGACCTTGGCAAGTCATTTCCAGTCCTCTCAAAATTTGCTTCTCCCTCTATAATATGGAGGTGATGGTGCTATGACCACCTATCTCAAAGGGTGTTTATGAGGATCAAATCAGATAACTACACATATGTGAGCTATGATCACTGTTATTTGGTATTTCTCTAATGTAGGGCTTCTTAAACACTTTTGTCTCAGGATCCTTTACACTCTAATGAAATTTAATGAAAAGCCCAAAGAATTTTTGTTTATGCCAGTTATGTCTATTGATATTCACCATATTGGAAGTTAAAACATGTTATAATTACAGTGAAAATACTTTTGACTTTGCAGATGCACTGAAAGGGTCTCGGGAACCACACTTTGAGAACCACTGCTATAATGCAGCCTAGGTGTCATTGTAGGTACCCTGGACAGCAGCCCACCTTGCACCTGCTAAACTATGGCCCATGAAGTTTAGCTGAGAAAGCATACTCCAAATTTTAAATGAACCCATTAGGTTTCCATCCTCAAATGCCACAATCAAAATGACCCATTACAATAAAGTGTTTATCCCTATACATCTTATCTCCCTCAATACTCCCACTCCCCCCAAAAGGATATGAGACCTCAAAAAAAAAACCCTAAGACTTCATGCCTGCTGCAATATCACTCAGGTCCCTGCACCTAATGTCAATTCATAACTAAATGCATGATGCTTCAGGAAGATTCTCAGATTCTGCTTGACAGGGGAACCTTCCTTCTCAGAGGGGATGTCTTGAAAGATATCACTCTTTTTCATTTCCCCCTCCTTTAAATGCAAGAGAAAACCTTAGAGTATATGCTGACCTGTATAAAATATTTTCCCCTTTCTGCATTAGGACAGACATGGTTTTAATTCTCTCTGTCTCTCTCTGTCTCTGTCTCTCTGTCTCTCTCTCTGTATCTGTCTTTAACTCTATCTCTCTGCATCTTTTTGTCTGTTTCTCTCTGTGTCTCTCTTTCTTTCTCTTTCTCTTTTCCTCTCTCATTCTTAAAATCTGAGGCTAAGACAACTCATACATATTATATATAGATATCAATCCAACACTCAAGGTTTCTGGAAGATCTATATATTTTATTCCATGTTTTCATGCATAGGTAATCACTTAAAATTAGCTAAAAGTCCACTACATCTGGTTTCTGTCACTAAAATTTCTAAAGACTACTCCTCCTTCCCCAGGTTTTCAAGCAGGGTTAAAGTAATGCTAATATCATCAACAATCAATTATTGTTGCATGAATACCAAGTCCCAAAGCCATCCAAGAACCAGAGGAGCCAGAAGGATGTCACTCTATTTGAATATACCTGGTGAAGTCAGAGTAGCTATTCTTAGCCAGCTGGGCAGGTGATCACTAGCATCATTCGTTTCTGTGGGTATCTATATTCTGAAGAACCAGGCATTTCAGTAACAGTATTATAGCCATGTTGGGGTGATCCCAAAGCATCAGATGAGACCCTGGAAGTTGGAATGAGGTCCCCCGTAAAATTCTCAGGGACCTGTGCTTGGGCCAACATTATTTAAATATTGGCTTAGATAAAGGAATAAATTATAAACATACCAAGACTACAAATGATGTGAAACTGAGGACAACAGCTAACATATTGTATGACAGGGTCAGCATCTAAAAAGCTTCAGATGGGCTAGAACATGAGGTCAAAGCTAATAGCATGAAATTTACAGGGGATATATATAAGTCTTACACTCATGTTCAAAAACTCAATTTCTCAAGGACAAAATGGTAAACTGGATGGCACAGTATAAAGAGCCCTGGCCAGGGGGTCATAAGATATGGGGTTCAAATCTCACTTCTGATGCTTATTACCAGTTTGACTTGGGTAAATCACTTAATTAATATATGAGCATCTTTTTCCAATCACCCTCTCTGGGCCAAAGTTTCCTTCCATATGAAATAAGGGGGTTAGGCTAGACAACCCCTGATGTTCTTTCATGTTCTAGATCTATGATCTTGAACCCCTATACTGGGGGCCATGAAGTTCTGTCCTGTTATGTGCAATATTTTTATCAATGACTCAGAAAAAGACATAGCAAACTTGTGTATGACATAGACTTAGGAGAGGAAGAGCTCCTATGTTAGATGACAGAAACAGGATCCAAAAAGACCTTGACAGGCCGGAAGAATGATTGAAATCTAACAAGAAGAAATTTAATAGGGAAAAATGTCAAGTCATACTTAGGTTAAACAAAACCAAGTGCATGAGCCCAGGATGGAGTAAGCAGTAGACAGTTCTTCATGTGAAAAAGGCCTGGAGGTTTTAGTGGATTACAAGCTCGACATGGCAGCCCCCTAGAAAGTTTGTGTGATCTGAAGCTGAATTAACAAAACCATATTGAATGAAAAAAGGAGAGGATAATTCAATGGGGCTCTGTCCTGGTCATACCATAGCGCATGTGCCAGTTCAGGTATGGTTCACGTATTTTGGTAATGCAGTATAGTGGATAGAGAGTCGACCTTGCATTCAGAAGGACTTGGGTTTGAGCCCTACTTTTGGTACGCATTAGCTATATGACCATGGATAAGTCATTTAATCTCTCAGTCCCTTGGGCAACTCTCTAAAACTCTTAAGTTTCAGAAAAGTTGTCAAACTGCATCTGCAGGCAGAGTTTTCATACTGGGACTTCCTCACACTAAAGAAAGCACAAAATATAGGTCACCTCTCCTGAGAAGCTAGAATGAGGATTTTTGATCTTTTTTGGTTAATGGACCCCTTTGGCAATCTGGTGAAGCCTAGGAATCATGTCTTAGAATAATATTTTACATGCATAAAATAAAGCATATAGGATTATGAAGGAAACCAATTATAGTTAAATAGTCATCACAATATTAAAAATTAAAACAAGTTCATAGACTCCCTCAGTTAAGAACCCTTGAGCTAGAGGGATGAGTATGATAATAAGGGGATCAAGAACCTTGCCATATGACAAACTAGTCACGTTAACCCTGGAGAAGAGACAATTTTGGAGGACATGATGGCACTCTTCAAGTATCTTAAGGGTAATCCATTAGAAGGTAGATTTCACTTGTTCTGTTTGGCTCCAAATAACAGATCAAGGATCAATGAATAGGTTTTACAGAGAAGGATTGACTCAATTTTTAAAAAAAAGCTTCTTAACAATTACAGCTCACTTTAAATGTCAGCATGATGTGGACTGGATTTAAAAATGGCTTCTAAACCAGGAAGACATGAGTTCAAGTCCCACCTCTGGCTCACAATGGCTATGTGACCTTGGAAATCACTTAACCTCTTAGGGTCTCAGGAAACTCTTTTAGACCATAAATTGAATATCCTTCGCATTAGTGGATGGAGTTCCTCACCAGAAAATCCCCTATCCTAATGAATTCACAAATCCAGTCCCATTCTTCTCCCTATCTTCAAATGGCATAGACTGCCTTGTGACATACTGAGTTCCCCATTACTAGAATTATTCAAGTAGAAGCTCAGTGGACAGTTGTCAGGGATCAGTATTTTGCATAGAGATTGACCCACATCTCTATGGTCCCTTCTAACCCCCAGATTCAATGTATTGTGAGGTTTGCTTTTATGTACATGCTCGGTGGGGAAGTGTGGTTGATTTCAGCACACTAGATACAAACTTAAATTTTCTAAATGAAAAAGCAATTTTTTTAACAAAGTCCGTTTCTATAATACGTTGCAATATTGAAGAGAGTGATCATGTGACCCCCTGGGTCTTCTCATCTCTAGGCTAAGCATCCCCATTTCCTTCACCTGATTCTCATATGGCATAATTGATCTTGAAGCCCCTTGCTGTACTGGATGCCCTCCTCTGGACCTTCTCCAACCTATCAATGTTCTGCCTAACATGTCATGCCCAGTTTTTGGAGAATACTATTGGACAATATCCAGTTGTTGGGAGTCTAATCTGGGGGTTTAAGGTTAATGGGGAATAAGATCTTCCCTGCCCATCTCACGTGGAGCCCATTAAGGGAAGCTTGCTTGTAGGAAGGCTTACACACCTTTTGTTAATTTCTAATTAGACACTGACCCTAAAGAGTATATATTGTGAGAGGTGAGCTTTTGCTTTGGGGGCTCACTTACGAGAGAGACGTTGGGATCCCCTGGTCAGGCAGTAGAGCCCTGTCTGTTAGTCTTTATTTGTCTTCTCTGTGCTTCCTGCGTTTGTATTTTATGTGATTAAAAAAGAAGTATTATTGACCCCTTTTAAGCTGCTTTCCTAGTAAAGCAGATAAAGGAATCTGCACTAGCAGCCATCCTTGGGGTGCCGATGTAGTTGTTATTACAAGAGGTCAAGAGGGAAGAAACTGGTCTCCTTCTCCCTCATGCCAGTTAACTGAGATTGCATTTCCCACCCACTGCCATCCCTTAACATGGCCAAGAAAAATCAAACAATATTAATAGATTGGTCATTTTTAATTTATTGTAATCTATTCACTAAAGGAAATGTCGGCTTACTACTAAACAAGTAGTAGTATTTTGTATCTGCCAGTACTGGGAGGAGAGGAGGGAGGAAGAGACAAACAGATACAGAGACAAAGGCAGAGAGACACAGAGATAGATAGATAGAGAGACACAAATACACCTTTTTCCTTCCAATAATGAGTGCAAGGCAGTGTAGTACAGCGATAGAAAGCTGGCCTGATTCAAATCTCACTTCTGACACGTATACGGACTGCATGATTGTGCACAAGCCGCCTGACCCCTCATTGCACCACCCTGCTCTCTAAGACTATAAGTTGCAATGCAGATCTGATATACATCAGTAGGGAGAATTTCTTTGTCAGGATGTTCCTTGTACCAACGAACTCAATGGTCCAATTCCTCCTTTTGTCCCTCCACACACACACATACACACACGCATGAATGGCACATCTAGCCAATCAATTAAATAAGCATGTATTTAGTGCAAACTTTGTGCAAGGTTCTGTGTTAGGCAGGAACTAGGGCAGAAATAATGTTCATTAAAAATAGCCTTTGCTCTTCTGGTAAAAGATATCTTGGAGTAGTGGTTGGAGGCCTGGTTGGAGCCAGGACGATCTGGAGGCAAATCCTACCTTGACACATGCTGACTGTGCAAATCATTTAACTTTTCCGAGCCTCAGTTTCCCTCACCTGTCAAATGGACACATTCATATCTGTGGTACTTGACTTCACAGGGTCCCTGTAAAGTTCAGACAAAATGATGCTTAGACAATACTTTGTTCATTTTAAAGGGCTTTATAAATGTCAGTTGTTATAGCAAGAAAAGAAACACCAACACAGATGACCCTGGTCCATACCGCATAGCCTAAGTGTGGTCAAGGACTCTAGGCCAAAAATCTTTTGTTGTATTTGATAGGGAGAGCTGTTACCCACCAGAGATTCAGAGAGGGCCACCCATAGGAGATGGCATTTGAGAGGAGCATTAACAGATGGCAGAAATCCAGTTCAGCATGAACAAAGGCACAGTAGCTAGAAAGCACAGGGTAAATTCAGGAGACAGAGGGGCTGGACAGAGTGTGGTCAAGGACTCTAGGCCAAAAATCTTTTGTTGTATTTGATAGGGAGAGCTGTTACCCACCAGAGATTCAGAGAGGGCCACCCATAGGAGATGGCATTTGAGAGGAGCATTAACAGATGGCAGAAATCCAGTTCAGCATGAACAAAGGCACAGTAGCTAGAAAGCACAGGGTAAATTCAGGAGACAGAGGGGCTGGACAGAGTACATGGCAGGGAGTAATTAGAGATTAAGGCTGAGAAAAAAAGAGAGTCTGGGGCCAAATGATGGAGAGCCTTTCATTCATTGTTTGGTCATTTCCAACTCTTTGTGACCCCATTTGGAGTTTTCTTGTCAAAGATACAAGATTGGTTTGCCATTTCCTTCTCCAGTTCATTTTACAGATGAGGAAACTGAGGCAAACAGGGTTAAGTGAGTTGCCCAGGGTCACTCAGCTAATAAGTCTGAGGCTGGATTTGAACTCAGGAAGATGAGTCTTCCTAACTCCAGGTCCAGCCCTCTATGCACTACAATACCTAGCTGCTCCTGCTTGACAGACCCAACAATCTAAATCAACTTCTCTGATCACAGGACCCCAGTTGGAAGGATGTCTTAGGGCACCGACAACAGTGACTCTTTTCATTTGAATATCATTTAGCATTTTGTAAATTCAGTTTGACCTGTTTGTCCAGAAACTGTCAAATACTCTGAGGCCAGGGAGAAAGGGAATCTACCCAGGCACACAGGGTTATAATGTGACTTCACACTTACCTTGAAGTCAAACTTACCTACTTCTCCAGAACTCAGAGTTTCTCTCCAACCTCAATGCCTTTGCATAGCATGCCCCCCCATACCTGGAAAGCCTTCCCTCCTCACACAAGCCCCTTAGCCTCCCTGGATTCCTTTAAGGCTCTCCCCTTTGTAATGATTTCTCATTCCTCATCAAATAATCATATTCTGTATATACTTATCTTTGCCTATATTGTTAAAAAAAACATATCAGCTCCTTGGGGTTTTGTTTCTGTCTGTATATCCCGGCACCTTGTACACAGTTAGCGTTGGCTTGCCGCAGTCAGCTGGAGTGGATTAAAAGTCAGGTTTGAAATAAAAAGAGTACATTCATACTTACAAACTGCCACCAGCCCTCAAGATTACAAAGCCAAGTTCCCCCAAAATGAAGAGGTGATGCCAGGGAATTTCACAAAGTAAACAGCCAGTCAAAGCAGCCTATAAAAATATTATGTGTTTGCTTCAGGAGAGGGCCAAGACTCCGGGGGAAGAGGGGGGGGCAGGTAAATAGCATTATTCTGGCTTTTACCACTTGTCACTCATCTGCCGCTTAGAAGCTTAAGAAGGATTAATATTTGCAAAGGTCTCCTAGGATGAAATGGCAGCTGAGGCAAATACCAATTAGAATGGGAGCCCTGGATAGACTTTCCAGAGTTTTCTCAGTGGGTGCTAGTTCAATGGCGTGGCTCCACCGGGACACTCACTGGCCCATGCATGGCTTGCCTGGGCAGGGGTTTGGGATAATCTAGTTGCCTCCATCTTCACAGCAGGTTTGAAAAGGTGGAAAGAAGTCCAACTGACCTGGATTTCTTCATGTATGTGAGGGGAGGGCATGATCCCCTTCTATTCAGCACTGGCCACCAAAAGGGTGTATTTCCAGACAAAAATGTTGGAGTGAAATGCGGTTGTTTTTCAGATATATTGGTGACATTTGAGGTGTGTTTGCATGGGTCATCTCATCAATACTGTTACTCCTGAAAAGAATGTGTCAATCATATGCTCTATGAGATTAGTCATTGTTCCTTCTGACAAGATTCTTATTACCAAGGCAGAATTCTAATTAGAAGCTTGGGTCCACCTTAGGTGAAAGAGTTCATATCATGAGCTAAGGGATGTTGGGCAAGACACACTTAATCAAGCTGGTCATAATTTCCTCACCTGTAAAATAGGGATTAATAATATTTATACTTTTCAATGTTCAATTGTTTCAGTTTGTATTCTACCCTTCATAGGGTGGGATTTCTTGGCAAAGACACTGGAGCAGTTTGTCATTTCCTTCTCCAGCTCCTTTTACAGATGAGAAAACTGAGGCACACAGGGTTAAGTGAAGTGCCCAGGGTCCCCCAGCTAGTAAGTGTCTGAAGCTGAATTTGAATTCAGGTCTTCCTGACTCCAAGCCTAGAGCTTTATCCACTGGACCATACATGAAGATGGCAGGAGATTCTAAGTAAAATAATAAAAGATAGTAAAGAGAAAAGGGATCTAGAAAAAGACTGAAAATTTAATTGAGCCCATGAAGACTCAATTAAACCAGACCAACCCAAGAGCACTTATAAGTTGAATTGGAAGGAGGATAACAAATAGATGGAAAAATGGAACAGATTTGTCAACATTTCTATAACAAGCTTCACATCCTCTATTACAATGAAAGCCTCATAAGCACCTATTAACCAAGAAGTTATAGGAGGAAATGGAAACAGCCTTAAAAAGCTAATATTGGAAGGGGTGCTTGGATCACACCAACTAAAAGGCTAATATTGGAAGGGTGCTTGGATCACACCAACTAAAAAGCTAATATTGGAAGGGTGCTTGGATCACACCAACCACATGCAAAAGAGACATGAGTGAGATAATTTGGTATTAAGGTGGTGGTATCCATTGTGCTAGGTGGCGTAATGGATAGAATACAGGGCCTGGAGTCAGATAGACTCATCTTCCTGAGTTCAAATCTTCCCTACAGTGATACCCCTCCCCTCATGTCCCCAGCTTCTGCCTGCCGTCTGATGTGCTACATCCTAAAGACTCCAGGGTGACACATTCACTGTGATAAAGCACCCTTAGGACATGGGGGTTGAGTGATTTACCCAGGATCACACAGCTAAGAAGTGTTTGAGGCTAGATTTGAACTCAGGAAGATGAGTCTTCCTGACTCCAGGCCTGGTGTTCTATCCACTGCGCCACCCAGCTGCCCCACATATGTATTGTTGGTGACAGAAGAGATTTTGACTATTTGAGAAAATACAGCCCTACAAGACTCCTTGACAGATGCCATGGCAGAGATAACTTTGCCTACTGCTCCTCCGATGATCAGTATCAAGCAAGGCATAGAACAGAGAGACATATGCTCACCAAAGGAATCCTGCACAGAGGAAAGAGAGAAGAGGGATTCTCTATGGATCCCTATGGAGGGGGAAGTCCTCCAGATGCTCTTGTTTGTGAGCAGAGCTACATGGCCACTCCCAAGAAGTCAACCTAGTAATTCACACCAGAAAAATAAATGAAAACCGTCTGCTTCCCACCTATGCCATGCAGTTGGATAGGCAGCCCATTAAGTTAGTTCAGATATCTTGGATAGGCATGGCAGATAGGCAATGAGCTGAGCCCAGAATTGAATTAAAGGGAGAAAGTGTTCTGAATTACCTAGGAAAGAAAGAAGAAAGAATTAAAGGAAGGAAGGAATCAAGGAAGGCATGAAGGAAGACTTTCTTTTTAAGCATTTACAATGTGCTAGGCACTGTCCTAAGCACTTTATAAATATCACAGCTGAAAAAGAAAAAAAGAAATATCAAATTTGATCCGCAAAATGACCCTGTGAGGTAGCTGTTATTATTATCCTCATTTTACAGTTGAGGAAACTGAGGCAGGCAAAAGTTAAGTGACTTGCCCAGGGTCACATATCTAGAAAGCATCTGAGGCTGGATTTGAATTCAGGTCCTCCTGACTCTAGGCCCAGCATGCTATGCACTATGGTGCCACCTAGAGACCACACACCAAGCCTAAACTTCTCCCTAAAACAAATCCCATCTCTTTACTTCCCTCCCAAGGCAGCTTATTCCATGTTTTTTTTAAATCAAATATTATTGTTAGAAAGGGGTTTTCTTTAGATCAAACCTAAATCTTCCTCTTTGCAACCTGCACTCACTGCTCATACTTCTACCTTTACAAATCCAGGTAGACAAATTAAATCTGCCTTTCCCAACACAGGCCTTCCAAAAACGTGAAGGCAACCCTTGTGTGACCCTGAGCTCCGATTGACAAGCATTCATTTTATCTGGCCCGGTCTCAGGCCCACCATGTCAATTCTGGCCATCTCCACACATGCCACTGTAGATGTGTGCCCCACCTCTGCCCCCATCCTTTCCCAACTCTGAGAACAGCAATGACAAAAATAGCTAACATTGTTACTGCACTTTGTGGGTTGTAAAGTCCTTTGTGTGGGGCATCTCAACAATACCATTATTCCTGCAAAAGATGTGGCGGTCCTTTGCCCTATGACTCTAATCATCACCTCCTCTGACATCGTTGTTCAAAACACTCCTACCAGACCACCACTCCCCTATATGGATTGTTGTCTCTTATTAGACTATAAGCTCTGAGAGGGTAGGGGCTGGAGCGTAGGTAGTTCGTACCTTCTCTGGGTTCATCCCCAAACTCCCACTGTCATTGGCCAACTGGGTCTCTAGAGGGCAGTTTCTCCTATTTCTCCCCTCAGGGTTCCATCGTTGGGTAATCTTGAGGGTTTCTAATACTATCACTTACAAGCCCCCATCCAGTATGTTCCCCATTTTCAGGTAGCTAGATTTAATCCATTTTTAAAAGAGGGTCATGCCATCTGCCATGTCCTATGCAAGCGTAGCAAGGACAGTCTAGTAATCCTGTTTAAAAAAAAGATATGAGGTTAGTTTGACCTAGCTTGTTCTTAGCTAAGTTATGCTGGCTGTTAGGGAGGCTCACAAATCATCCCTTTAATAATACATTCTAGAATTCAATAGTAGCCAAAGTCAGGCTCACTAGGTTGCCAACCTGAATCTGTTCCTTTTTGGATACTGTCCTGGGATGACATTTGTCCTTTTCCAGGTCTGAACCACCTCCCCCTTCACCATAACATATCTGAGATCACTGACAATATTTGCAAGTAAGCTTTCTTCAGAGATATAAGGCCCTAGGGAGATTAATAGTCTTTAACCATAGGCTCTGGACAAACATTCCCATCTCACCATCATTATGTAATGAAATCATTTCCTCCAGTCTTCAGAGACCCACTGGGGGTTGGGGAAAGGGGTGGGGGTGGGAACAAGCACAAAACAACTTAGGTAAAATGGTAGACATTATGAAATCCTAGAGAGAGATTCTGCCATTATCAGGAAATGAAACTTAAGAGATTTATCTTTGTAAACCACAAAGGATGTCACTTTTACTCTGGGGATAATAAAGAATATTAACTTGGTGAAACTGAGGACCCTCTTGGTATATTTACACATCAGCAGCAGGGAAATAAATTTGTCTAGGGCATAAATGTTCCCAATCGAACTGCTGTAAATTACACTGTTAATTTATTTTTCAATATCTGGATGCTGGTCTTTTGTTTATTTTATCTCTGATGCCAGTCATGGGTATCTTATAATTTATGGTCAGATTAAGCCTACCCTTGGGAAAACACAGGCACAACAACAATTTCAACCTAATTCATTTTGCATTTTTCAAATCACTGTCACTCAGGAAATGGGCATGTTCTTGGAAGTGGAAGTTTTCGGTTCTTGGAAGTGGAAGTTTTCGGTTCTTGACTCATCCGGGGCCTTGGGGAACAGCAGTCAGCACAGCCCAGGAAAAGGAACCTGGGGCTTGGAGTCAGGAGGCCTGGGTTTGAATCCAATCTGTGCCACTGGAGAGGAGCCATAGTACTCCAAGAGAACGCCATTGGACACAGCATTGGCACAAATGTTTCCCCTTCCTGTCACCACATTTCCCACACAATGGAATCAACGCCACAATGGATATTCCCATTTCTAGATGGCCATAATGCGATTCAGCAAAAGTTCATTAAGTGCCTACTATGTGATAGGCACTGTGCTGAGCCCTTTCACAGATTGAATCCTCACAATGCCACTGGGTGGAAGGTGCAGTCATTTCCCTCATTTTACAAATATTATCTCACTTGATCCCCACAACTCTGTATGATACATGCTATTATCACCGCCACTTTACAGGTGAAGAAACTGAGGCAAACAAGTGAACTGACTTTTCCAGGATCACACTGCTAGTAAGAGTTGGATTTGAACATTCACTGTGCTACCCAGCTGCCTCTATGGAGATAATATGTACTCAGATAAGCAAATACATACATACAAAATGAATCCAATATAATGGGAGGGAGCAGGGTGCTAGATTTATTTAAAAAATCTTTCTTATAACTTTGTTGTTATTATTTAATTGAGGCTTTCATAGATATAGGGAACTCACTTTTTAGAAACTCTCTGTGCACATACAAATTGGCAGCTGCTTGTAACTTAGGTTGGGGACAGTTGCCCAGAGACCTGAGCAGTTGAATGATTTGCCTGTGGTTAAGAGTTTGTGTCAAGACCAAGATTTGAACTCAGTCCTTATTGCCTTCTAGGCTGGCTTTTCTCCTGCTACACACAATACTTCCTCTCCAATACCAAAGTGGCAGTGCAGCATAATGGATAGAACACTGGACTTGGAGTCAGTGTTCTGAGCTCTGTTCCTGACTCTCTGGATTTCTTTCTCTCACCCTGGAAGATGCCTCTGCCCCTCGTTGAAGGGGCCCTTCTTCTGATTGCTCAGTTCTTCCCAGACTCTCCATTTTAAGGAAGTGTCTAGATCACCCACACCCCCTTCTTCACTCCTTCAATCCTGCCTCTCTAAACTTCTTTCTCCACCATGCTCCAAAATGTGGGTACCTTCTTCCCCACCTCCCCAAACTTTTCAGTTCTCTTTAATGTGTTTTCTGCTCTTATTAGAATATAAGCTCTCTGAGGGCAGGAATTGTCTTTCTTTTTTTTCCTTATATTTCTATTCCCAGGATTTAACACAGTGCCTGGCACAAAGTTATTAATAAATGCTTGTAAATTTGACTTGTTGAGAAAGCCCTGAGTTCAAATCCTAACTCAGAATATAAGTTCATTGAGGGCAGCAACTGTCTTATACTCTCAGAGGTTAGTACATAGACTGGTACACAGTAGGTGCTTAATAAGTGTATTGATGGATTAATTGAGGGCAGTGGTTGTCTTTTGTATTTATATTCTCAGAGCTTAGCAAAATACCTGGTACATAGTAGGTGCTTCATAAATGTTTTGATGGCTGGACTGATGGCAGAGATTGTGCTGCTTTTATATTTATACTCTCAGAGCTTAGCAAAGTACTTGGTACTTAATAAATGTATTGATGGATGAATTGATTGAGGCCAACTATTGTCTTACTTTTGTATGTATATTCCCAGAGCTTAGCAAACTATGTGGCCACATAGTAGGTGCTTAATAAATTTATTAATTGGGTTGATTACTGGTTGTGACTGGGGGCCTTCATTTCTCTTTAGATGGTGATAGTAAGATCCATCTTATCTACACTCCCCCAAGGTCGTTGGGCTAGGGGTCAAATGAGAATATATATGTCAAAGAGCTTTATTAAAGCATGCCCCCACTTCATTAGGGGAAAGGGATACATATTTAAATATAATTTGTCAACTTTCAATTCAGGGCCCAATAAGAGTTTATTGTAAAGAATGCTGTCATATTGGGGGAAGGGGAGTACCTTGAATGGTTTCAGAATATATGAGTTGTTGGTTTTTTACTGGTCTCTAGGCCCTTTTCTCTATGCACAGGAACTCCTGGGTTTGTGTAGTTAAGGCAACTTATCTCTGGAGGGATTTGTGGAAGACAGTTTTGTTGATCATTTCAGAGGCCTTACAGGGCCTCTCCTGACACATTGTTAATCAGCAGCCACAGGAGAAATCGGGAGAGCTGTCAAATTAGCAATGCTCAAGGATATTCGCCATTAACTTGGGGGGAAAATGGCAGTAATATGGGCTATTTATGAAAATTGAGAGCTCGGCAAAATTAGTCATTGATGTCAGAAAGCGTCAGAATCTACCTGCCTCATGGGAGCCATGGAAGACCTTGGAATTTGCAATCAGAAAACCTGGGTTCTAATTCTAGATCTGCCTGTCACTACCTATTTGACCATGGGCAACTCACTCTCTCTCCGGGCCTCAGTTTCTTCATCTGTAAAATGTAAACTAGATGGTCACTTCTAGCTCTAAATTCCCATGCTCCTATGATTCACCCCACCCCCTTACTTCAGCCAGTATCAGAAATCTGGTATAGTTACAATCCTCTCAACAGGCTAGCTACAGTCACTCCACAGCATGCCCAGGCCTGCCCATGCCCTGGCATGACCTATGTCTTGGCAAGAAGTTTATATATCAAGCAAGGCTGGGCATGCCCTGAAAGGAATAGGCAAGTCCCCTTTCCTCTGTACTTGTCCCTGAACTAGGTGTAAAACTGCCTGGGTCAGACCAGTGCCCCCCTTGTCTCTGGCCTTTGGCTCTGGCATGATGACGAGGACCCTGGCCACAAGTAACAAGGAGCGGACAATCACCGTTATGATCAAGCTCTCACACCTAAGCTGGCTGGCTTGGACTCCACATTTATAGGAGACAAAGAGGACTTACCAAGAGAGATTCAGTGGGGAGAGAGTGCCCTTGGAGAGATCAGCAGAGAGCAGGGCAAAAGACACAGAACCACTGAGAAGGAAGAGATACAGACATGGCAACATGGTACCGAAGGAAGAGCATGCCCTCCCTCAAGAGGCCCAAATTGGAATCCTGCCTCCAGAGTTTACTATCTGTGTGACCTTGGGCTAGTCACTTACCCTCTGTGGACCTCCATTTCCTTATCTGTGGTAGAGATTGATCTGGATCTAATCTGAGGCTCCTGCCAGCCCTAAATCTGTCATTGCGTGATTGCCCACCCATTAGAGACACAGAACCAGGGCAGAGGATTTCTTAGAGCAGGGGTTCTTTGTGGTGTGTGTGTGTGTGTGTGGTGTGTGGCATGTGAGTATGTGTGTATATGTGTGGTGTGTGTGAGTGTGTGTGGTGTGTATATAGTGCGTGTGTGTGTGTGTGTGTGTGTGTGTGTGTGGTATGTGTGCATCATGGACCCTTTAGGTAGTGCAATGAAAATTCTCACCCCTCCTCAGAATGGTTTTGAACAATCGAATGAGATAACATTTGTAAATCCCCTGGGCTTGGCAGGCGCTGAATATAAACTTGTTCCCTTTCCTGCCCATACAGAGAATTACTTGAGAAGCCTTCAAGGTTGAACCCGGCCAACGTGAGCCAAGAATTAGAGCTGTGGGTTACATACAGGATAACAGCAATAACAACAGGAATTCCTACTGTGCTTTGAGGCTCACAAAATACTCTTTGCTCACAGATCTTTGTGCAAACGTCATTATTCCCCATTTTTCAGATAAAGAAACCGAGTCGCAGAGAGGAGGTGGCCACATATTTATGCCCTCTCCACTTCACTGGAGTGGGTAAATGTCAATATATTCCAGATTTTAAAAAATATGCCTGCTGATCTGAGATTTCATCTCCCACCCAGCAAATTGGCCAAGATGACAGAGGAAGGGAATAGCAAATATCGAAGGAATTATGGCAAGACAGACATGCTAATGTACTGTTAGGAGAGCTGGGGATCAGTCCTACCATTCTGGAAAAATAATTGAGAATTATGCTAACAAAGTGACTAAAGCATCCATGTTCTTCACTCAGAGAGCCCACAAATAGCCAGCTACTCTAAGAAGGTCAAGCAGAAAAGGAAAGCCTCCATAGACACCGAAGTAAATGTGTGGACACTGTTTCTGCTAGCAAAAAATTAGAAACAGAGTAGATGCCCACTGACTAGGGAATGGCTAATAGTAGTAGTAGTAGTATATTGTTATTAATTACTATTTCTCTATACCACCTTAAAGTTTGCAAAGCCCTCTAGAGATATTAACTTATTTGTGCTTCACAACAATCTTGTAAGATAGGCATGGTTATTTTCCCCATTTTACAGATGGGAGAGGTGAAGTGATTTGCTCAGTACCACACAGACACAGTAAGTGTCTGAGGTGGGATTCAAAGGCAAGCTTTCTTGACTCCTAGTTCAGTTCTCTATCTGCTGTTTCAGTCATGTCCGACTCTTTGCGACCTCATTTGGGGTTTTCTTGGCAAAGGTCCTGGAATGGTTTTCCACTTCCTTCTCCAGCTCATTTTACAGATGAGGAAACTGAGGCAGAGTTAATTGACTTGACCAGGGTCACACAGCTAGTGAGTTTGCCATTTCCTTCTCCAGCTCATTTTACAGATGAGGAAACTGAGGCAAACAGGGTGAAGTGACTTGCCCAGAGTCACACCGCTAGTAAGTGTCTGAGGCCAGATTTGAACTAGGGAAGATGAGTCTTCCTGACTCCAAGCCCAGCACTTTATGACTACAACAATGTCGATGGAAAGAACGATAGATTAATTGAAGCTGAATTCTGTGAAATTCTAATGACCTTGGTTGACCCAAAAGCAGAGATATGAGATGGCCTCACTTCTCCTTATTTACAAGGGTGGAAGGCCACGAGTGTGGAAGACTACAGGTAATGTCAGATTTTCAGTACGTCGGTTAGTTTTACTGAATGCTTTTCCCATTTTTATTTTATGTGATGTTACAAGATTCTGTGGAAGGCAGAGTGGAGGGATACATTGGGATATGTAGGTCATGCAAAAAGAAATTATATCAGTTATACTTATTTAAAACCAAAAAAATAAATATGCCTGTTGAATAAGAAAATTAAGTCTTTCTTTTTCTTTTCCTTCATAAGAATGAAGTCTAGGTACTACGAGACTGACACATTGGCTTAGTGCGTGGTTCTTTTAAAGTATTGCTGACACTAAGGAGAAAGAAATTAGGAGTTATCGACCCTGATTGTTGACTTTTTTCATTTATTGAAACTTTTTCATCTCTGCTCATGGAATTAACTGGGAAAAGATTTCTTCCCACTCTTAAAAGTCTGTTTCTTTATTTACCTAATTCAAGAAAATGCCCTCTTTGGGGCTTAGCTCTCTCTCTCTGTAGACCTCATTTGGAGACCACAGGTAGAATCAATAGCTGGGTTTTTAAAGGTAGAGTTATGCAGCCAATTGGTACATTCAGAAGAAAACCAGAAAGAAGGCCAGATCCAGTTGGCAATGAGTATTATGCCAGTATTAGAGTCTATGGTCAGTTGGGAGAATCCAAAGTGTGGTATATAAGACAATAAGCATTTATTAAGCTTGTATTACCTGCCAGATACTGTGCTAAGTGCTAGAAATAGAAATATAAGCAAAAAGAAAGACAATCCCTTCCCTCAAGGAGCTTAAACTCTGAGCGGGGAAGACAACACTTAAAAGGAAGCTAAAAATGGACTGGACATATGAGGGGAAGTCCAATCCAATCCAATAAACATTTATTAAGTGCCTGCTATGTGCCAGGCACTATGCTAAGTGCTGGGGATACAATTAATAAAAAGAAAGGCAGCCCTGCCCTCAACAAGCTTATAATCTAAAGGAGGAGAAAGAACACAAAAAAAAAAAAAACAGGAGGGGGTGGACAACAGAGGGTACCCAGATGGCGACATCTTGTCTGATGGAGCTGAAATGAGGCAGAGCAGCAGATGTAAAGTGGAGTGAGCTGAGAGTCCTGTTTCTGCCCTCTAAAAAGGAAGGCTTTGGGAGGAGCTTGGTGGTGAGCTTAGGAGGGTGATATCAGTCAACACTTGAATTAGCAGCCTGATGGTGAGTTTAGAGTTTATCCTGTGAGTCCCGTTCCATGAAGCTGAAACCAAGCACTTGCAAAGTGGAATAAGCTGAGGGACAGCTAGGTAGTGCAGTGGATAGCACACCAGCCCTGGAGACAGGAGGATCTGAGTTCAAATCCAACCTCAGATACTTACTAGTTGTACAAACTTGGGCAGGTCACTTAACCCCATTGCCTACAAAAAAAGTGGAGTGAATTGAGAGTTTAGTTTCTGCTCTCTATAATGGAAGACATTAGGAGGAGTTTGATACTTCACCTCCCAGCCCTCTAAACAGAGGGGAGAGGAGGTCGAGGAAGGTGGCTACTTCCTCCTGAAGTTAGCTGAGTAGAAGCCAGATTGTCCAGTGTGGAGTCCAGAAAGGAATAAAGAAGTGAGCATACGAAGGCAACTTCCCTTAGGAAGGGTCCTATGGAGAGTTATTTATATACAAAGGGATGCTTTTTGAAGTGTTTCTGCCTATAGCTTGGAATATCAACAGAAGCCACGGATGGGAGGAGGCTGTCTCTCATTCATTTGGTACTAGGAGACAGAGTTAATGGCAGACCCAAATCTAATTACTCTGACTGGATGGTAACCAAGATACCAGAGACTCCATCTGCTCCTGTTCAGAGAGACAGAAGTATCTGAATGTTTTGGTCCTGGTCATGCCCACTCTAGGGTCTGGGTATCCCTATGGTACCATGGGGAGGCTGACCCTAGTTGTCCGGTGGGGGATATTTCCCCAGTCCTTTACAGCATCATACCTATAGCCAAAGCAAGGAAGCCAAGTTTCAAAGGATTTAAAACTGAATGAGATAGGTTAGAGAGCATCCAGAGGAGAGAAACTAGGATTATGTGAGGCCTTGGATTCATGCCTGATGAGAATTGGTTGAATGAATTGGGAATGTTTAGTCTGGAGGAGACTTGGAATGGGGGAAGAGTGAGGACTGATAGCTGTTTTCAAGTATTGTCACCTAAAAGAGGGACTCAGTTGTTCTGTCTGTTCATCAGTTAGGCAAGAAGTATTTATTGATCATCTGCTGGACCATCTCCAGTCTTCCTGATCTACATCTGGCCACTGGACCCAGATGGCTCCAGAGGAGAAAGTGAGGCTGATTACTTTGCACAGCCATTCGCTTTGCAAGTCATACATGGCATCATCTTCCAGCTGTCATGATCCTCTTCGACAATGAAGGACAAACCACACACGAGTAATCACCTACTATGTGCCAGGCACTGTGCTAATTGCTGAGGTTACAAAGTAAGGCAAAAGATAGTCTTTGCTCTCAAGGAGCTCATAGTCTAATGGGAGAGATGACATACAAACACCTATGTCCATATAAGGTATATATATAGGGTAATTTGGGCATAATGAACAATGGGGAGATATTAGCATTGAGAGGGATTGGGAAAGGAGCCTTGAAGAATGTGAGATTTTTATCTGGGACCTAAGGGAAGGCAAAGTAACATAAGTCAGACAAAAGGAGGGAAAAAAATCTAGCCATGTGGGACACAGTTAGCTCCAACAAATGTACTTTGTGCAAGGGAAAGATACCAAAGGTGTGGGAAAGAGGTACCTTCAGACCATATTAATACCAAAAGGAAAAAAAAAGATTTAGAGATGAAAAAGACCTTAGAGTCAAAGCCCAATCCTTTCATTTTACAAATAAGGAAACTGAGTCATATAGAGAGAAAGTGACTTGCCCAATGTCATACAACTATTGAATGTCTGAGGCAAGATTTGAACCCAAGTCTTCCTGACTACAAGTCCACCGCCCCACACCCTTTCCATCCCAATATCATCACAGTATATTTCGGACATAGTCCAGAGAGCCTGTGAGGACTTCATGTGTCTTAATTCAGTTGAGTAATGCAAGGGCTCACATACATTATACAGGACCATTGTCACATACATTATACAGTCCTTCCCCTAGTCTCTAACCCTGTGTTTATAATGGGCCTGAGCTTTGAAAGTTTTACTTTCTCACCTGGGTCTCCTAGGAAATTGGCCAGTAGAATATCTCAGTGGATCCTGAACCTGTAATCAGCACAGCCTTAGGCTCAGAGCTCAAGCCCTCGGACTCGAGTCAGAGACTCTGACACTACAGTTGACAACAGCCAACTGAGACTTGGGCAACATGGTGCTCCCTGGCTTAGACTAAGTCATTACTCCCTGACTAAGCAGAATAATAGGAGAGGAACCCAGGGCTGTGCTAAGAGTATATGTGTTCTAAGTATGGCCAAACGAGAAACACAAAAGTGGCAGCTTTAAAAAAACAAAATAGTGTGTGTGTGTGTGTGTATTTCATTTGTAAACCCAGAGTATTGCCTGGCATTTCTAGGCATCAAAGTAACACAACAGATAAACCTGAAGGCTTGGAATTGGGAAGACCTGCCTCAAACACTGATTAGCTACATTACCCGTGGCAAGTAACTTAACCTCTCTTAGCCTCAACTTCCTCTTCTGTATAATGGGGATAATAGCACCCACCTCTGACGGGTGTTGTGAGGCACAAATGAGATTATGAATGTATAGTAAAGCATTTTGCAAACCATAAAGCACCATATAAATGCCAACTAGTATTAGGATTTGTATTTGTATTATGACCATGCCTCTGTACATTCTTGGCACATTCTCCTTTGTTATCACAAACTCTTGGAACCCCTAATTCCTGTCAAGACTCAGCTCAAATGCCACCTCTCAAAAGAGGCCTCCCCCGATTTCCCCACTTGGTAGTGTCTCCTCATCCAATCGACTAATTGTATTTCTTTTGTATATGGTTTGTATTTGTTTATCATCACATGGATTGTGCAACCTTGGGTGAAAGCGCAGGTAAAGAAGGCTTGGCAAGATATCAAGCTAAACCAAGTCAGTCCAAGGCATTCCCGAATAAGGAAGAAGGACTACAAAGAGATGATAAAAGGGGGGGGGGGAATTGCTGAATTTATGATAACAAACCATTTCCTCTATCAACCACAGGGGAACCACTACATGTGGACCCTAATGTCACAGTCCCAGATGTCCTGTAGAAACGGTAGAAATAGTCCTGAAAGGAACAGACAGGAAAAGCAGCCAGATCAGTACAAAGGAGATCTGTGCTAGAGGTAACATGATTGCAAAGACTAACATACGAGGCATTTGTAGAAGAGGAAGACGCCAAAGGTGTGGAAAAAACCTTAGACCTTATTAGTACTGAAAAGAGGTAACCAAGACAACATCAACTCCTGACCGACAGGCCTACTCTGCTGGCTGCAGAAAATCTTTGTGAAGGTCATCTAGACACCAATCAGGGGGCGTTCTCATGAGGGCAGTGGTAGGAAACAAGTCACCTTTCCCAGGTGCAATTCAACAACGAACCACATCTCTGCCATTTCACAATTAACTGAAAGATAGAGAGAATGTGTACCATTGTACCTACTGTTTAGGAGTTAGAAAATAGCGTTTTACTAGTATTAGAACAAAATACCATCTTCCAGGAGTTTTTACAACAAAGTGTCTCCCTGCTAGACATCAAAACCATTCAATATTTCTCGGAAGATATAACAACAGAAATAGCGCTGTTCAATCATCCTCTGATAGTAAACATCAGGTGAAGCACAGAACAGAGAAATGTGCTCACCAGAAGTGTTTGCTACTGGCAGAGGGGATCCAGCGCCAAGTCTGGGTCCGACAAGGAGGCCCTGGCACTAATGAGGTCTTATTTGTAGATGGTTTATAGGAGGACATGATAACCAGGATTATTCTCATTATTATAGGATCATGGATTAATGAATAATAGCTAGCATTTATATAGGGTGTAAAGGTTTACAAAGCCCTTTATGTGTGCTATCACATTTGAGCCTCACAACAACCCTGGGAGGTAATAATAAAAACAGGTTAACATTTATATAGTGTCTGTTATGTGCCAGGCACTGTGCTAAGTGTTTATAATTATCTCATTTGATTCTCACAAAAACCCTGGGAGATGGGTGGTATTATTAAGCCCATTATACAGACAAGGAAACCAAGGCATACAGAAATAAAGTGACTCACCCAGGGTCACACAGCTAATAAGTGTATGAGGCATGATTCAACCTTGGTTCTTCCTGACTCCAAGCCTAGCTAGCCACTATTCCATCTAGCCGCCTGAAGTGGAAAGGGTCCTCAGAAGCCCTCTGGTCCAATCCCCTCATTTTTTAAATGAGGAAACTAGATCCAGAGGTGTGAACTGATTTGTCCAAGGCCACAGTTCATTTTTCTGTCATATTAGGTAAGCGACTTTCATTTCTTGAATTACCTACTAAAGAAACATCAATTCTGGAAAATGCTGTCACGTCAGAAATGGGTAACAGGGAGTCTTCTTACTAAGGCTTCAAGCGCAGGTCCAGGGACACACTTGTCTGTTATCTAAGGACCAGGCTAGCTCAACATGAAGAGGTTGGTCATGGCAAGAGGAGAGAGTAGTGGGGAAAATAGCAACTTTCAGAGACTATCTACTAAAAGAATGGAATAGCCTTGAGGGCAGGCCAGTTTTGATTTTCTCTCTATGTCCTCATTACCTAGTATGATGCCTTGCACATAGCAGGTAGTTTGAAATGCATTGTATACTAAGATACAAAAGAGTTGTTGTCTGTTTCCACTGAGAGAATGATCACACACTGACTAAATTATAGACCCTGGAAGTTTAGAAGTATAGTTGCTGTTATTGGTGTGGTGTTTGTTGTAATAGTACATTAGTATTGTACAAAATGGCGGCTCTCCCATCATGGGAAGTGGCCTTAATGAAGGTTTTTAGGTAAATGCTACATGGCCATTTGTTAGAGATGCTATAGAAGGGATTCTTGTTCTCCTCCGGATTCGGCTAGATGACCTCTTGGCCTTTCCAACTCAGGAATTTTTATTATTCTAGTGCTTAATAAGGAGTAAGGAGTAGGAGCTGTAAAGAGGCAGGCTTAGCTATGATTTGGGGAAAAACACCATAACAGCAAGAGCTATCCAAAATTTGGATGGACTACCTCCAGAAACAGCAATTATCCCCTTCAACTGAGGTCATCTAGCAAAAAGAAAGAAAATAAATTCAATAAAACTAACCCACACATCAAAACAAAACAAACAAATTCATTTTACATACAAAACCCCACACCCATGGACCCTGACTTCTGTAAAGAAATGGGCAGAGGTGTCTTTCCATATGACTCCATTGAAGCCGTCCTGTTCTTTATAATTTCATAAAATTCAGTTTTTCTTGTTGTGTCCCTACTGTTCTTTCCTTTTACATCGTTATGGTCATTGTGTGTTTTGTTTTCCTGGCTCTACTTACTTTCACTGTGTCAGTTCATGTCTTTCCATCTTTGTCTGTATTCATAGGATTCATGGTTTCTTACAGCATCATAACATTCCATTTCATTCATGTACCACAATGCATAAACAAAGCCATTCCCCAATCCATTTTGTTTCCAGTTCTTTGCTACCACAAAAAAGTGCTGCTATAAATATTTTGGTGTGCATGGAGCCTTTCTTTTGTCAATGACCTCCTTGGGACATATGCCAACAGTGGGATCTCTGGATCAAAGGGCAGGAACTTTAGAAACTTTATTTAGAATTCTTGAAGCATGGAAATCTCTCCCCATAGAAGGCACCATATCACTGCTGCTCCTTGCATCTGAGAGTAAATGCCCCAGGGCCAGCCTCCAGGTGCTCATAAAACAGAGTAAATCAAAAAGCTAAAATGAGGTCAGACCTGTGTTCCTATGAGAGATGAATGGGCTGGTGTCATCAGATATCCTCTGCTCCTATTTTCAGTTAATTACAGCTACCTCCCTAAATAAGAACTATGTTAATCTGCAGGTGTTGCTTGTGAGGACGATACTTCTAAAGTGGTAACTGATGCTAAGAAGCCAGTAGTGAGTGAGGCCCATTGAGAGCTAGGTCTCCATGTCATAGTCTTAGTTAATTAGCCCACCATCCTGATACCACCTGGTACTTTAACCAATCACTAACATATCAAATAATCACTGTGAGGATATAACAAATGACATACATCTTGACCAACTTCCAAACTGATAAATGGACTCTCCTTTTGGTGATTGGAAGAGGCAGCCACACAGTCTGGTGGCTTGCTTAACTTATCAGAAAGTCCTGGGATCCAACTTGAGGCCAACTTCTTCATTTTACATATGAGGAAACTGACACACAGAGGGATTAGGTGACTTGCTCAGGGTCTCATAGTGAGTAAATGTCAGACAAGATCAGATCAGAACCTAAGTCTTCCTAACTCTGGGTCCAGTGCCCTACTTACTTCAACTTTACTTCCATGAACACGTCTCACCTGTATGGGTCTTCTCTACTTGTGCAGACTGAAGCCCATCCATGTCTTCTCAATCTGACCTATCATGTAATCCTACAGGGTGTTCCTAAAGTCTGAACACATAGGCAAAAATGCATATTTTCAAGAAATGAAATGAATGAAATTTTCAACAACATTTTATTTAGTTGGAATATTAAAAAATAACATCTTCAATACGATTTCCATCATTTGTGATGCAAAGGTTGATGTGCTTTGCAAGACTCATGGGAACTCAATGCAATCACTCCACATTTCCTATGTGTCCAGACTTTAGGAACATCCTGTATAAATAATTCATCCATAGAGTACTTACTAAATGCATTGGATGTTCTCCTCTGAGTTTTCCACTTTTAAATTTCAAATTTTTAAGTTCAAATTTCAACTAAAATTTATATATATATATATATGCATAGATATGTATTTTTCAGGGTTACCATGGCAGTGTGACATAGTGGATGGAGCCAGTAAGGTCTTGGAATCAGAACACCCTGGGTCCAAGTTAGAAAGACCTAAAGTTGAGTCCTGCCTTCTGTCCATGCTGGCTGTGGAACCCTGAGAAAGTCAGTTAACTCGCCAGTGTTCTCAGGCAATTCTCTACACCCTGAAGTTTGAGGAACACTTGGAGATCTACATGGGCATTGGGACTTTTCTCCCTAGGTTTTGATGAATGAATGAAATCCTAGGTCCCATCCCTCTAAGGGAAAAAAATAAAAAATGAAAACAACATAGCACACAGGTCATATATCTGAGATACCTCCTTCTCACTACAAAGTCCATCTCCCTTTTTTGATCATGTATCTCCAAGGTAACTCTCTAATGGTACATTTGGTATGTAAGTCACCTTCAATGACATCCTATAGCTGACACGTGTTCTCATTCCCCTTCAGGTTCCTTGCAATTTTGTATCTTTCTGAAATTGTGCTGTTGCTATAGGATCGGCAGCCCTAGAACATCTCTGGTATTGACAAAACTCTTTTAATCACCCAATACAAAATACGTCGGATTGTGTAAGATGCATGTGATGATGGCAGGCATCGAGCCCCAAAATGAACACGCAAAAGAAATTATATCGAGGCTGTTGTCACAAAAATTGATTTCTGGCTCCTGTAGCAGTCCTGTGAAAGGTAAATACAAGCTGAATGCCAGCTCCGGTCCTCATTGGATTGTGGTAATTCACTAAGCCTGCGGTGGCTTGAATAGATCTGGCTATAAAGATTTTTTCCATAGACATGCTCAAGTTGGAAATGTGCCACTAAGTCAAGAGGGGAGAGAAGAAATAATTTCTTTGCCAAGGAGGTGAAGGATAGAAATGCAGTCAGAAGTTTTTGGAGGGGTGGCTCCCAAAGCAGAGCAATCACCCAGCAGGATCAAGATAAAATTACTGAGATTTAAGGAGTGTCTCTGTGTTTGTATGTATGTACATATGCATGCATGAATGTACGTTTGTGTGTGTGAAATTGGAGGGAGGGGGGACTTGTAGCCATTCTAAATAGAAGCCAACCTGGAGGAGGACTGCATCTCTAGACCTTACATCAATTCAATTCAATTAATAAAATCATAGATATTGAGATGAAAGAAGCCTCAGAGATCACCCAGTCCAAACCCCTCCTTTTAGAGATGAGGAAACTGACAGCCAAGGAGGCTGTGATTTACTCAAGGTCATATTGTTAGGAAACATAGAATTTGAGAGAACCCAGGTCAAATGGGGTTGGAGTAGCGGGGAATGGCAGGCAGCATGACAGCACCATGAGAAAAGAAAGGAAACTAGGTCCCTGCAGTACTGGCGACATTAGTTGACCTGGAGATATGTGTAGGGCTCCCTGGATCTCTCTGCCATCCCTCTCCCAGCTGCTACAATTAATTCTCTTAATTAGGCTCCCTGCCCCAAGTCTTTCCCCCATCCCTGGTCCATTCTCCATGTTGCTGTCAAAGTGTTTCCCTTAGACAGAAATTTGATCATTTTGGTCCCCTATTCAATCAGCTCAACCTCGTTCCTCTTGCCTCTTGGATAGAATATAAGCTCTTCTGTTTACTTTAATGCTCTCCCTCCTTATAGAGATAAGTTCTATGAGGAAGAGTCCTCATAGAATCCCTCTCTTCCTTCAAGAGACAGGGATGCTTACTACCTGTGTGACCCACCTTGGGCAAATCACTCTGGTCTCGGTTTCTTCATCTGTCAAATGAGAGGACTGGACTAAATGACTTCCAAGGTCCATTCCAGCTCTAATTTGATCCTGCCTAGTAAGAAAGCCCAGGTCATAGGTCTGATCATAGATCCCAAGGTCACATGGCTAAGAGACAGCAGAGCTTGGCTTCCAAATCCAGTGTCTGGTTCATTACACTATAGCACATTTGCCTCCCCTATCCAGGGAGGCAAATATTATTATCCTATTTTAAATAACAGGAAATTGGAAAAAATATTTTAAAAAGAAAAGAAAAAAATAGCAGGAAGGTGAGGGGCAGAGAAATGAAGTGGCTTACTCAGAGTCATATAGCTAGGAAGTAATAGATTCGAGGCCAGATTTCCTGATTATAAATGCAGTCAATGTTTTGCACCTTCCCTTTGTGTTGCTGTACTTGTAATTCCCATGGACAGTCTGCAGCTTTACTTGTCTTTTTCTTGGAGTGGGGGTGGGGGAGTTGTCAGTGGTGTTCTCTGTCAGTCCTGAGGATAGCTAGTGACTGAAGAAAGGTGGGACTGGCCCCAAAAGGAGCTTGACCCTTGGGATTCCATTCCTCAGCAGGACAGGGAAACATCAGCTTTACTGTAAATTAAGCCACATTCACTAGCCTTTTCCCTCAAACAGAAAGCACCCATCCTGTTGGCACATGTTGAAAGAAAGTGACTGATATTTCAAGCCCTTTCAGCTGGGAATCATTATTGTAAACAGGGATGCATTAAGGAGATGAGAAAAGATTAAAGAGACCAACAGGATTTTTGCATGGAAGTGATACACAGGCAGACAAAGAGCGATCAGAAGAATTTGCATAAGCTTTCATGGTCTCAAAGGTCATCTATTTGTGAAACCACTCCTGGAAATTTGTCATCTTGAATTCTGGGTGACTAATTGAAAAGGAAAGGATTTAATTGAATCAAGTCAAAGGGACATATTAGATTACAGCCAATTTCCACCAAAAAGACATCTTTCTTTCTGAGGAATTAACATCCACATACATACAAAATGAAAGTTTAGGAAGAGGGAGTGAAATCAGGGCTTTGTCAAATATCTCCAGAAGTATTGCATTCACTAAGCCTTAGTGTTATTAACAATAAGAGATGAGTGTATCATTGTGGATGGAGGGCCAGCCTTGGATGGACAGGGCTGTGAAGGCCTGGGTTCAAGCCTGGCTTTGACACACAATCGATGTGTACATATTGGCAAGTCATCCAAACCCTCAATACCCTGATTCTATCCTATAAAATTAAGTTACAGCTGAGTTGCTGATCTGTACTGATGTAGGCAATTTGACTGAAGCAATGCTGCCATTTGGACCTGGGTTCAAATCCTACTTTGTTATTTACTTCCCTGTTTCTGTCAAAAGCACCCTGCCCCCGTTCTTTGGTTACCCGGGTTCACAAATTAGGAGTCATCCTTGGTTCTTCTCTCTCCCTTATCCTCCCATTCCACAGTCAATTCACTGCCAAGTCATGGTGACTTGGCTTCAGTATCTCCGGCTTCCATCCCTTTCCCTCTGCCCATACCACAAACACCTTAGAGCAGGCCCTCACACCTTTCCTGTCTGGCCTATTACAAGAGCCTGCTAGTTGGTGTCTTTGCCTTCAGCCCCTCCCCTCTCAGATCCATCCTCCACACAGTTGTTAAAGTGAGAAAGTACAAAACTTACCAGGTTACTGCCCTGGTCAACAATCATCAATGGCCCTTATTGCCTTCAGGATAAATACAGGCTCCTCTTTGTGGTATTTGAAGTGTATCCTAACCTGGAACCAGCTTTTCTTTCAAGGCAGACACTGTCACACATGCTGCATTTTAACCACACTGGCAAGTAGCTGATCTCCAGCCACAGCATAACATCTCCCACCTGCGTGCCTTTGCACAGATTGCTCCCCAGGCCTGAAATTCTATCCCTTCTCACCTTCATCTCTTAGAACTTCTAGCTCCTTTCAAGAGGCCTCTTTGATCCTCTCCCCAAGTTGTTAGTGTCCCCCCATCATTATGGATGTGTGTTTGTGTGCATATGTGTGTGTGTGCGTGCACGTGTGTGTGTGTGTGTGCGTGTGTGTGTGTGTATCCCTTAAGTGCTTATCCTTCTCAGAGCACGGCAGGGATTATTTCACTCCTGTACTCATACCCAACGCAGTGTCTGGTACATTTATGATGGGACCTATGACTTCATCAAGGAAGAGAGGTCCCTTAAGCAATTTCCTCTGGCAATGCAGATGGACACCTGGGCTATAACTCATGGTCTTAGAGAGCTGTCTAGGGCACTGAGAGGTTAAGTAAGGTCTCATAACCAGTATATATCAAAACTCTGGTACACAGTGGACACTTAATAAATGCTTGTTAATTGATCTTGTGATCTTGGGCAAGTCATCTCATATATCTTCGACTCACTTTCTGCATCTGCAAATTGAAGAGGTTAGACTCAACGGTCTCTAAGTTGCCTCTTCTTCATCCACTCCCTATCACACCCAGATTTAAATCTATGATCCTATGACCCCCTGTGATAGCAAAATTAACACTGGCTGCCTTGTCATGCATGCCCAGCATCTGCAGCCTCTGGGAGAAATACCGGTTGCCCCACAGTTCATGGATGCATTAGCACAGTTCCAGAAAACATCCAATCTGCAAATGGAAATCATTTTACAGGCTCTTTACTGAGAGCTGAGAAGATAACTGAACTTGACTATTCTTGTCCCTCTTGCTGTGTAAGGGGGTAGGAAATTGGAGAGGAGACCGGACAAAAGTCACAGGTCAGAATGCACGTCTTGGATGGGATTTTGATAACAATGTTTATGTTTATTTTCACTATTTTGATTAAATGCTTTTCTAGACCTTGATGATTCACATTTTTTTGTTCGTGATAACTTTGCTGTTCAATTTTTTTCAGTTGTGTCCAACTCTCTGTGACCCCATTTGGGGTTTTCTCAGCAAAGATACTGGAGTGCTTTGCCATTTCATTCTCCAGCTCATTTGACAGATGAGGAAACTGAGACAAATAGGGTAAAATGATTTTCCCAGAGTCACATAGCTAGAGAGTGTCTGAGGCCAGATTTGAACTCAGGAAAATGAGTCTTCCTGACTCCAGGCCCAGCGCTCTATCCACTGCACCATGAAGCTGCCTGTTCATGATAATAGATGATATGTATTTATTATGTTAAGGTATATGAATCACTTTGCATATATGATCCTAGGTTTGATGTCAGGATAAAGTACCTCACAATGAAAGCTGCGAGTTCCCCCTTACCGAAGGTCTTTAGGCAAAGGCTGGATGACCATTTGCAGGGGGGTCACAGAGGGGATTCTTATTCATGTGTGGGTTGAACTAAAGATGTAGCTTCAAAGGTTCCTTCCAGCTTAGAGAGTCTCGTCCAGTCTTGTTGCAAAGTGAGTGAGACAAGCGTTATTTTCTCCATCTCAGAGTCAGAGTAACAGCCACAGCCCACTTTTCTCTGGCACTTTCCGGTTCACAATGAACCTGTGCATTGCTGAGTCCTCAGTATTAATATCCATGTCTTCTATTTGAGCAAACTGAAGCTCCAAGGGGCCGGTTGGCTTGACTGGGACATGCAGTTTGTCCATGTCATAGCTGGGATTTGAACCCAGCTGTCTCCAGAATCCAGGTCCCACGGGCACCTGGCTTTACAACACCACCTCTCCTAAGACAAGGGAAGATGAGGGAGAATGACTGGCATTTAGCATTAACAGATGAAAGAAGTGAATAGCCCAGTGCCTTTATTTTAAAGAGAAGGAAGCTGAGTTCCAGAAATTATAAGTCACTTACCCATAGTCATACAGATAGTGCCAAAAAAGAGCTAAGATTTGAATCCCTTGAATCTCTTTTGCTGCTAAACCCAGGGTTCTTTCTCCAACATCGAATTTTTCAAGGTCATATGATATATAGAAGACAAAATCTGAACTTGAACCTGTGCTCATACGTCCAAACCCCTTGCGCAAAAGAGAAAGACCTTAATTCAGAAACTTACCATAACTGGCATTTGTGCAGCTCTTAGCAGGTTTACAAAGTGCTTCACATACACAATTGCATTCGGGATGGACTCCTGCCTTGTCTCTGCTACTCCGAATCCCTTCTCTTTTGCCACACTCAGCTTGTGTTGCCTTCTGCACCAGGATTTCTTAACCAATTTTTGTATCCTAGCACCCGTGGGCAGTCTGGTGAAACCTATAGACCCCCTCTTGGAAAAAATATTTTCAAAAATATGGAATAAAACACATAGGACTACAATGGAAACCAATCATGTTGAAATGTTTTCCCCTTCCAAATTCATGGACCCTCTGATGTGAATTCATAGACCTGTAGATCCCAAATTAAGAACTCTTGTCCTCTATGAAGTCTTTGCTGATTCCCCTGGCTGCTGCTGAACTTCCACCTCCAAATTATGGGCAGCTATCTGATACAGTGGATGAATGGCTGGACCTGGAGTCAGGAAGAGCAGACTTCAAATCCAGCCTCAGATACTTACCACCTGTCTAACCCCGATTATTGTAGCCGTTCAGTCATTTTTCAGTCCTGTCCAACTCTGCATGACCCCATTTGGGGTTTTCTTGGCAAAGATGCTAGAATGGTTCGCCATTTCCTTCTTCAGCTCATTTTATAGTTGAGGAAACTGAGGCAAACAGGGTTACGTGACTTGCCCAGGGTCACACAACTAGTAAGTGTCTGAGGCCAGATTTGAACTCAGGAAGATGAGTCTTCCTGACTCCAGGCCCAGAGCTCTAGTCACTGTGCCAATCTAGTTGCTCTGTTTAACCCTGTACAAGTCAATTAATCTATACCTCAGTTTTCTCGACTATAAAATGGGGAGCATAATGGTACCTACTTCCCAGGGTTCTTGTAAACATCAAGTGAGATAATATTTATAAAGCACTTACCACAGTACCTGGCATACAGTGGGCACTTAATAAATGCTTGTCTCTGCCTTTCCCAACTACCTTGCATATTCATATGTTTATATGTGGTCTCCTGAAATAAAATAAAAGCTTCTTGAAGGCAAGAACTGTTTCATTTTTAGAGCCTCAGTGCCTGGTACATATTGGGGATTTAACAAATGCTTATGGATTGATTGGGCCTCACAATAACCCTGTGAGTTGCCCTAAATATTATTAAGCTGAGATTCAATGGAGTTTGCCAGGGGACCCAGAGGTAGTAAATGCCAGAGGTGGTATTTGAACCCAGGTTCTCCTAACTCAAGGCCCACGACCTCATCCATTAGGCCATGTCATCTGGTAGACACAGAGTAAAGCAGTATCATAATGACCTTGGAAATGCTGGTCTAAGAATATTGGGTGGACACAGTGGAAATGAAAACAAGCTTTCATAATATGGTTCAGAAATAGTATAAAGCAATGTGGCGCCTCTTGCATTTCAAGGAGAGAGAAATTCAGATCCCAGTAGAGTGATACGGAAGCCAGGCAAGAATTCTCGGGGCCCTAGTCCTTTTCTGAAGAAGACATTTCTCTAATTAAATGCACTGCCCGGGTATTAATAAACAGCAGCAGTCCCCATGTGAGGCTGGCTGCTGTCTTTTGTTCCTAGGCCATATTCCTTGTTATTTTCTAGGATGCTCTACAGACCTATTGCCAAGGGGGAAAAAAGGCATATATATTCTGCTCATTTAATTTCCAAGCAAGGCATAATTAGCACCAATCATGATTCATAGCTGCACAAATACAACATCTTTTTCTGTGTCTGTTGCATTATTAGGTTGTATGTGTCTTTCTTAATCCACTGGCTATTTTTGTGGCTTCCTCTGCAACAGAAACCTGGGGGTGCAGCTCACTGGTGTTGCACTATAGTAAACTCATCACGTTTCGTGGCTGCCAACTCCTTCCTTCAATCATTTATTCAATATACATTTCTTATGTGGGTATTATGAATCACAGCATCTCAGGGTGGGAAGGAACCTCAGAGGCCATGTAGTCCAACTGTTAAATGAAGGTTTATTATCATCATTATCAGTATTAATTATTAAAAGATCATACAGAACAGCTAGGTGGTATAGTGCAGGGTTGTCCAAAATGCGGCCTGTGGCCTGCAGTGCAATTTATGCTTCCCACCTACAAGCATAGAAGTTTACATAAATGCTTTAGTAAATGAAGCCCAGCTACTGCAGAGCTCTCACTAAAATGGCAAATCAAAATATATTGTCTATTGTTTCAATAAAAACCTAAGGTTGGACAGCCCTGATATAGTGGATAGAGGGCTAGGTCTGGAGTGGAGAAGAGCTGAATTCAAATCTGGCCTCAGTTACTTACTAGCTGTGTGACCCTGGGTAAGTCATTTAACCTCTCTTTGTCTCAGTTCTGCAAAATAAGGACATATCTCCTAGGGTTGTTGTGAGAATTAAATGAGGTAACAATTGTAAAGCACTTACCACCTGGCATGTAGTAAATGTGGTATAAATGTTTATTATTGTTGTTATTATTAAATCACTATTATATATTATATATATATATCAGATTTGAAGCTAAAAGGAGCTCAGAGAGCATCTAGTCCAGCTACTTCATTTAATAGGTGCCAAGATTTCGTAGTTGGAAGGGACCTCAGTAGCTATCGAATCCAATCCATACCCCCCCTCCCCAGCCAAAAAAAAGAATCCCTGACCCAACATAGCCAACAAGGTGGTCCTCCTGTCTCTGACTGAAGACCTCCAGCAATGGGCTATGTGGTATCTCCTAAGGCACTTCACCCTGCTTAGGGAGAGCTCAGATCCAATGGGAGTGTTTCCTCATATCAAGCTTAAATGGGCATCTTGGAATCTTCCACTCATTCCTCTTCATTCTGCCCTCTGGGCCAAGCAGAGTAAGTGGAATCCCTCTTTCACATGATGGGTCTTCAAATACTTGAAGCTAGTTCTCATGTTCCCCAGAAGTCTTCTCTTCTCTACACTAAACATCTACACCCAGTTTTTTTTAACTGATTATCACTTGTATCCTTCACCCTCCTACTTTCATTCCTCAAGACAATCTCCAACTTATCAATATCCTTCCTAAAATGTGACATCCAGAACTGAGTACCACACTCCAAGTGTGGTCTGACCAAGGGGACTATCACCTCTCTCAACCCAGACACCATGCCTCTCTTAATGCCGCCTTAGCTCTCTTGGCTGTCATGTCACACTGATGACTCATACTCAGCTTTCACTATGCAAAAATTATATGCAGAACACTGCATTTAATGATGGAAGGGATGTGAAGCTAAGTAAGCGACAGCTGCAACTTGATTTTTAGATGCTTAAGTTTTTAACTCTTGGTTTACAATCTCCTTATTGACATGAAGGGCCCCCTATAAAGGGGGGGAAGAGAGAGACAAGGACATTCCATTTATCTGTCTCAGCGTCTCCACCCAGGCTGAACCTGAAATCTTCATATATGAAAGATGGTATTCTGCCTCCCTTCCCTACCCCCAAGGGTGGCTATCGTGTCCTCTTACAAGCACATAATATCACAAGGCTTTGGAACTAATATATAGCTAGCCTCTATATAGCACTTCAAGTTTTGCGAAATGCTATACATACGTTCTCTCATTTGATCTGTTCAACAACCTTATGGTGTAAGGTCTATTATTATTCCTATTTTACAGATGAGAAAATTGAGATTGAGAAAAGTTAAGTGACTTGCCCAGGGTCACAAACAGCCAATATGTATTTGAGGTGGGCTTTGAACTAAGGTTTTCCAGTCTCCAATTCCAGGATTCTTATTCATATATAGTAAAGGATGCAAAAAAGACTTGTAATCAAAGCCAATAAAGTTCTTCCAACAAGTCAGCCCTCCTCACAGGATATGTTTAGTTCCCATGATTTTACCCTCCTGGTAAATCCTTTGTGCTCTGCCTAATATTATATTTATCTGTGAATGTGTCATATCCATTCTAGTAGGTTATGTCTCACAGAATCATATAATTCCCTAAGGAAATTTACTGAATCTCAGAATCTCTGAGTTGGAAGGTACCTCAGCAGCCCTCCAATCTGATCTGCCATTTAATAAGAATGTAATTTACAAAATATCTTAAAAGTGGTCATCTAGCTTTTCCTTGAAGATTTCTGGAGAAAAGGAGCCCACTATTTCCTGAGATAAACCCATTTCACTTTGAAATATCTCTAGTCATTAGGAAGCTTTTCCTTTTATCAGGTGAAACTTGGTCTCTCACTCTTCCACGTGTCACTTCTAGTTTTTCCCTCTGGAACCAAAGAAGCAAGTGCAAACCTTCTTCCACATGATGGTCCTTCTAGTACTCAGACACTTATTATCTCCCCCCCCCCCCGCCCAAGTCTTCTCTTCTCCAGGTCAAACACTCCCATTTTCTTCCACTGAGCCTCTGGCAGTAGATACCATCCAGTGCCTGAGGGTATGATGGGCATAACCCAACCCATCTGATCCTCATTGTCAGCATCTCAGGGTAATGGTGATCAATTACCTCCCTATGCTCCTTTATCTCCAGGGCTGGTCATTTCTCTTAAGAAGTTTGAAATGGACAATTTTCCATGAATCATTTATATTAATGTTATATGGGAACATCACTTTGGATCTGTTTGGACTGAAAAGAATCAAATAAAAGTGACTCAGAAGGAGTAGAAACCCAAGACAAACAGGGAGATAATAAGAAAGAACATGTTTTCAAGTCACCAGGTCTAGATGAATAATATGCTATGGTACTGGAGGAATGGAAGATGTGATTGTGTGGGACAGGAGAGAAAGAGCAGGATTAAAGAAGGGTAAATGTCTCAATTTCCTTCTGTGAAAAATTGGTTGATTTTTGCATGCATTTATTATCTCTCCTTCCCGTTTTACACTACAAGAGGATAGCACAGACCTGGCACATACTAGGTGCTTAATAAATGTTTGTTTCCTCCTTCCCTTCCCACCTCCAACTGAACAAAGAATTTTAAAAAGAAAATCTTCATAACAAATATGCATCACCCAGTACAATGAATTCCCACATCGACTATGTCAAAAAATGAATGATGAATTTTGCATTTTAAATCCAACTTCTCTCTGTCAGATAGTGGGCAGCATTTTTCATGATTAATCCTCTGGAACTATCATTGCATTGAGCAGAGGCTCAAAGTCTTTCGATGTTAGTTTTCTTTATAATATTCTCGTCATTGTAAAAAATTGTTCTGGCTCTGCTCACTCCACTCTGGGTTAGAACATGAAAGTCTTTCCAGTTTCTTCTGAAACTTCCTATTTCATTATTTTTAAGGGCATAATAACATCTCTTTACACTCATATGCCACAATTTGTTCATCATTCCCCAATGGGTGGGTATTCCCTTGGTTTCTAGTTTTTTGCAACCATGAAAAGAGCTATAACAAACATTTCTGTACTTTTCATCTTTCTTTGATCTCTTTTGGGTACAGACCTTGTAATGGTATAGCTGGATCACAGGGTATGCGTAGTTTGGTAAGTTTTGGGGCATAGTTCCGAATTGCTTCCCCCAATGGCTGGACCAATTTGTAGCTCCACCAACAGTGCATTAATGTGCCTGTTTGCCCTCAGCCCCTCCAGCATTTGTCATTTTCCTTTTTTGTTATCACTCATGTTTAAAATGAGTTTTATTTTAATTCTTGAGCACATTTTTGTACATAGTCTTAAAAGGATGGCATATGAATATTTAGAAAAGGATATAGTGACTACAAAGAGCCTACATGATTTCAAGAGTAGGACATGTCAAACTAACCTCATTCCCTTCAATGACAAGGCTATGGGACTGATAGATCACAGGAATATGGGAGACACAATTTACTTAGGATTATAGACCTAGCACTAGAAGGGACCTCAGAACCTCTAACCTCTTCATTTTATGAATAAGGAAACTGAAGCCCAGAAAGATGAAGAATCTTGATCAAGATCACCATGTTGGGGCAGCTAGGTGGCACAGTGGGTAAAGCACTGGCCCTGGAGTCAGGAGGATCTGAGTTCAAATCTGACCTCAGACACTTGACACGTGTACTAGCTGTGTGACCTTGGGCAAGTCACTTAACCCCAATTGCCCTGCCTTCCTCTCTCAAAAAGAAAAGATCACCATGTTGATAAGAAGTGAGATTGGAATGCAGGTCCTCTGAGTATTAATGATCACACAATCACATCTATCTAAATGCTCACTCATCCTATATTTTCCATATGTCACTTTCTACTCAGCCCCTGATTCTTTGATCCAACTGCTCAAGGATCTCTGGAAACCCTATCTCCTCTGCTAAACTTTCTCCCAGACATTTATACACACACACGGATGCACACACGCATGCATGCACACACGCATGCATATGCATGCAGACAAAAACTTTTTCTCATTTCTCTTTTCCTATTTCACCCCCCACTAAAAGTGCTCATGCCAACATATGCCTCATTACCATGAATTTCATGAATCACAGAATCTGTGGGTTGGAAGGGACTTTAGAAGCCATAGAGGCTAGCCTGTACCTAAACACCAATTTTTTCTGCACTATCCCTGAAAAGGGATTCTCCACCCACTGCTGAGAATCTTCAGCCTCCAAAGATAATTCATTTTATCTTTTGATAGATCCTACTAATAGAAAGTTTTCCCATGCATTGAGCTTAAATCCATCTGTTGTCAAATCCTCCTCCCCCCCGCCACCCACATTGCTCCTAGTTCTGACTAGGAACCAAAGTGATGGAGAATAAGTTTAATCCCTTTTCAGCATGGTATCCCTTTAAATATCTGACGGCAGCTATCAGGGCTTCCACCTACTCCATCTTCTACTTCCATCTCAAGTGTTCTCTTCACAAGGCTAATTATGCTCATTTCTTTTCATTGATCCTTATGTGGCTTGGTCTCCAGTCCCTTTGCCATCCAAATTACTCTCTTTTGAATGTATTCTAGTTTGTCAATTTATTCAAGAAGCATTTATGCCCTTCTTCAAATGTCACTCCCAGGATGGAATACATTACTACATATTGGGTCTGACCAGGGCAGAATAGAGTCTGAATTATGCGAACTAGCTTTTTTGTCTCCACTAGCTTGCAGTCTACTCCCTCCCTGCCTCCCACCTCATCTTCTTCAGCTGTGGTTATCCAACTATGCCTTCTTCACTTGGACTTGTTAATTCAATCAATTATTTGAACCCGATGGTAAGAATTTATATTTATAGCTATTAAATTTCATTTGTCTGGCCCAACCTTTTAGCATTTCAAAATCCTTTTATCCCGACTATCATTTGGTGTGTTATTTATCCTGCTTAACCATGTTACCAGGCAGCTATGTGGCACAGTGTAGATAGAACCCTGGGCTTGGAATCAGGAAGACTCATCATCTCGAGGCTCAATCCAGCCTCAGATACTTACTAGCTGTGTCACCCTAGTTATGTCACTTAACCCCATTTGCCTCAGTTTCCTCATCTGTAAAGTGAACTGGAGAAGGAAATGGCAAACCACTCCAGTACTCTGGTATCTT
Organism: Trichosurus vulpecula; assembly: GCF_011100635.1. Taxonomy (NCBI): domain Eukaryota; kingdom Metazoa; phylum Chordata; class Mammalia; order Diprotodontia; family Phalangeridae; genus Trichosurus; species Trichosurus vulpecula. The sequence continues at coordinate 46,950,226 of NC_050574.1, forward strand.
TGCCAAGAATACTTCAAATGAGGTCATGAAGAGTTGGACACAATTGAAATGACTCAACAACAGTATTACCTGCACATTTGGCAAGGAATGCATCTGAACATGCAGTCATTGATAAAATCATTAGACAGCAATGGGCCCGCTTGGCCTTGAACTCTCAGTGAATATTCTTTGTACCCGGTAAAGGCAACCAGTGCCAAATTCATCTCCATCTCTCCTATGATATCCTGGTCCTAAGTCACTTATCCACTCTGGGCCTCAGTTTCCTCATGTACAAAATGATGATGAGTGCCTATAGTACTTAGGTCTTTAGGCCTGTGTGGTAGGCAAGTGATCAATAGTTCTGGAGTCGACAGGCACCTCGGAGGTCATTTAGTTTAAATCTCTCATTTTACAGATAAGGAAACTGAGGCCCAGAGAGATAAAATAACTTTTCCAAGGATTCATGGATAATAAATAGTACGGCTGAGAGCTGAATCTAAACCCTCCAACTCCAAACTTTCACCATATCATGCTCCTGCTCTGATGACCCATGTTCAGTACTTGTCAACTAGAAAGCACACGACAGTAATAGGAGTAGGAGTAGGAGTAATAGTAGTAATAGTAATAGGTTTTACATAGCACTACACGATTTACAAAGTGCTTCACAAATATTACTTCATTTGATTCACATAACTACCTGAGGCAGGGAAGAAGACACAATTATTATCACCATTTTACAGTGAGGAAACCAAGGCACAGAGCAGTTAAATTATTCTTCCATGGTCCCAAGGAGGTAAGCATCTGAGGCCAAATTTGAATTCAAATCTTCCAGACTCCAGGTCCAGTGCTCTACCCACTGCACCACCTAGCTGCCTCTCTCATAAATAAATGTCAGTGAATATTATAGTAGAAAGAGTCCAAGCCCAGAATCTCATCGATTGGCCAGGATGGAAGCTCCAGTAGGCTGTGTGTCTCTCAAATAACCATGCTTCTACTTATCTTTGTGCATGTTGCATCCCTCAGTAGAACATAAGGTCCCAAAGGACAGCCTATTTTTTGTTTTGTCTTTATGTTCCTGATCAAGTTAAATCAACAAGCATTTATTAAGTGCCTACTATGTGCCAGGAATTGTGCTAAGTCCAGGGATAGAAAGAAAGGCAAAAACTCTTCAAGGAGCTCATAGTCTAACGGGCAAGACAACAAGAAAACAAAGTGTGCATAGAAGAAATATACAGGGTCAATTGGCAGTAAGCCCACAGAGAAGGCATCAGGGGTTGGATGTGGTGGGGAAATGGACAGTGTCATTGGGAAGAGCCCCTTGCAAAAGTGGGATTTGTGTAAAGCAGTGCCCAGCATAGTAGGTTAAGATATAGATATGTTTGTATGTGTGTACACACATAGAATGTTTCCTTTTTACTAGACCTGTGATGTCATTAGGATTGAAAAATCTCAGTGGGAAACCTCCTTCTATCATCACCTCATTTGGAGAAGGCGTAGGTGTAGAGAGTCACCTGGAAGCACCAAGAGGTTAAACAGCATGCCCCGGCTCAGACAGTATATATTAGAGACCAGGAGTTGAATGCAGGCGTTCCCACATCTGAGGACTTTTCTCTGTTCACTTGCCACAATGACTTCTCACCTTACCTATCGTAGGGGCTTTATATATGTTGAATAGATGGGATTGGACTGGAGAAGAGGATTACTTCTGAATCCTTGTATGGAGTCAAAAGTAAACCCAATCAGCTGTCAATCTAAGTCAGCCATGTTGCCATGTTGCCTGCATGCCCGGGGACAGATTGGGAGCTGCTCACTTTGTGTTAGAATTACAGCCGTGCCAGCTGCCCACGAACATCACCCGATTTCTGCTGTCTTGCACACACTGTCTCCAGGCGGCCACTCACTGTGCAGAAGAATGAAGCCCTGCTCTGATAGATCAAAATCCATTTTAAATAGACCCAGCTGTTCTCTAGTGGGAGGTAGTGTGTAAAAGAGGAAAGAATCTCCAGGAAATGTGAGGGCTCTTTACCAAGGGATGGGGTCTCTGGGTGAGGTTAACCAAATGAGATTTCTGCTAAGTTATGGAAGCATTTGTTGGAAAATTCAAGATTTCTTTTTCCAAAGGAAAGAAAATATAAATTCCAGATGATATCTCATACAAGGGTTTTGGCCTCATGGAAAAGTTAGGAAGATTTGGATGGTATCAGTGACAGGAATAGATGGATAGATAGATAGATAGATAGATAGATAGACAGACAGACAGACAGACAGACAGACAGACAGATAGATAGATAGATAGATAGATAGATAGATAGATAGATAGATAGATAGATAGATAGATGATAGATGGGTGGATGGATATGGATGGATGGATGGATGGATGGATGGATGGATGGATGGATGGAATGACAGATGGAAAGAGAGACAGAGTCACACAGAGAAAGAGAGAGACAGAGACAGAGAGAGGTCAACTCTCTTGCACAGATAACTCTTTTGGTATAATTTCACAAATAGTTCATACTTTCCTTCAAATATTGATTTATTTCCTCCCCACCCAGAGAGGGTATTAACAACCTACTTACTGATTATACTTATTTCCTTCAGTTTTTCTTTTGAGTTTGGCCTAGTTTCAGTGGGGAGCAGTTGCAATATCAAAAAGTCATTTTAAAGAAAGGATTCTTAAACTGTTTTGTATCATGAGCCCCCTTTGGCAATCTGGGGAAACTTATGGATCCCTTCACAAAAGCAGGTTTTTAAATGCATAAAGTAAAATACAAGGGTTTACAAAGGAAACCAATTATATTGAGATAAAAAAAATGTTAATTTTCTTGCCCAAGCTCACAGATTCCTTGAAATCTCTCCCCAGTGATCATATAAAGCAATAAGACCTTGGGTAAAAAATGCTATAGTATTTCACTGGCTCATTTTTAGAGGGCTCTGTTCATCTTGAAAACATTGTGAAATATAGCCCACCATTATGTTGCATTTTATTAATAAGAATTCTGGATTCTTATTAATTCTCCATTATTATTCTCACGTCAGTATGTCTAAAGTACAGTGATTGATGTTCGTAATGATGACCCTGAGGCGCGGCAAGATTCTGAAATGCCTTGTGAATCACCAACAAGATATTCAATTAGGTTCAGTGGAGATGTGGTTCTGTCAGATTCTGATTCTTGGGAAGGCGTGTATGTGTGTATGTGTGTGTGTGTGTGTGTGTGTGTATTACATATGCATACATGCATACATATAGATATTTTATATATGTATATGTACATTTGTTGTTCAGTCATGTCTGACTCTTTGTGACCCCATTTGGGGTTTTCTTGGCAAAGATACTAGAGTGGTTTGTCATTTCCTTCTCCAGCTCATTTTACAGATGGGAAAACTGAGGCAAAAAGGATTAAGTGCCTTGCCCAGGTTCACACAGCTAGTAAGTGTCTGAAGCCAGATTTGAACTCAAGAAGAAGAGTCTTCCTGACTCCAGGCAGAGCACTCAGTGCATTGCGCCACCCAGCTGCCCATAAATACACATGCATACATACATACATATATACGTACATACACACATACATACATACATACACACATGCATACATACATTGGGAACCTCATGCCTAAGGATCAGATCTGTCCTCGGCTAATTTTTTCCACCCTATGGGGCAGACAGCTGGTGCTATCTTTATTTATGCCTGGGATTGCAAAATTACAATGCTAGTTTAAAAATCCTTGAAAACAGTGTCTTAAAGAGATATTGCTCCTTACAATCTGTCTCATCTAATCTAGTGAGAGATGCAATTGGAAAGAGTATTGGATTTGAAGTCAAAGGACCTGGTTTAGATAGTGCCTTGACACCCACTACCTGCATATCCATGATCAGGTAACTTAATCTCTCTGGGACTCAATCTCCTCACCTTTAAAAATTAAGGGATAGGACAATATGACTTTCTAAGGTCTCTTTCCAGTTCTAAATTTATGCTCTTATCATTTCTTGGAAATAGCACTAGCTTGAGATTCAGTACACCTGGGTTCTTGCCCTGGTTCTGCCACAGTTAACTGAGTAATCTTGACCAAGATCCTTAGTCCATCAGTTTCCTCGTCTATAAAGTGATAGGATTGGATTAGCTCACAGGATTATGAATGCAGAATAGGAAAGGACATCCAGGTGTCCTCATTTTAGAAATGATTTCCAAGATCCCCTCTCTCTCCAGGATCTTACATGTATGTACTTCCTAAATGAGTTTCCTACATTTATGTGTGGTCAACCCAGAGTGGGAGAGTCAAAAATGTTGGTAGAAGGAAGAGAGAGGACTGTGACCTCGAAGCCAAGAAAGACATGTTTTCTGAGGATTAGGATTTTAAGGTCCCCATTTTTTTTTCATTTTAAAAGTATATGAGTAAGGTATTCATACTAAAAAACGATTCCTATTCTGATAAATGGGATACATGATAACAGCAGCGACAGTAACAACTAAAACATCTGCAGCGATGCTTTAAAATTTACTACAGCATTTTCTCATCTGAATCTCACTGCAATCCTGTGAGGCTGGGACTGCAGATAACATTATCTCCAATTTACAGAATGGGACCCCGAGACTCAGGGAGGTTATGCTATTTGCCCAAGGTCACACAGCTAGTGTCAGAGGTGGGATCTGAGCTTGCATATTCCTAGTTCAAATTCCAGTGCTTGGCAGACTACACCAAACTTTAAAAGTATTAAATCATTAAAAAATACCCCATCCCTCGATCATACACATAATTTACTATACTTTTCCCAGATGGTTTATACTGTCAATTAATTGATCCTAGTTAGGTTGAAATACTCTGAAAAGGGCTCTTCCTTCCAGTTCTTGCCCTCACTTGGGGTAGTTATAGCCCAGTGCTCAATTGTGTCATTCATCACTCCACTAAACCTGTAGGGTCACCCTTATATGCACTTTTGGAGGTGGTGGATGGGGTTAGCAAATGGGGTACTCCTAGGAAACATAATGACCTTTTGTCGTGAGGGTTTCCTGAACAGGTTCTCTGCCTCTCCCGATCATTGGTTTACTTGGATTGCTCTACTGAAAAATGGGTCCACTCAATCCCCAGTGGCAGGTTGGCAGACAAGATTCCTAATTCCATCACTGACCACATATAGTCACTCCCTTTCCAGGGTTTGCGTTCTCCATTCAAAAGAGCCTAGACAAAGCCCAGAGCTAATCACGAAATGGGTATGAGTAATAGTGAGTACGTTTCTATTTAAAAAAAAAAACCAATGTGGATGTCTTTGGGGAGGGGAAAAAATAAATGTGAGTAGTCCATAAAGTCAGGTTGTTACTACTGGTGTTGCAGCTTTTTAGATTACCTATAAAAACTTATCTGTAGGACCACTTTCATTTGTTCAAGCAGTTAAAAGGATAGGTCCCTGGGGAGAGAAACTGGGGGACTCTGAGGAAGCTGAAAACCAAGAGGATTTGAAACTGATAACTTCCCAGGGGCAAGATGAGTGTCAATCAATCAATTAGCATTTATTGAGCCTCTACTGTGTGCCAGGCGCTGTGCTAAGCTCTGGGCCAGAGATCCCCAAGACTATGAACTAAGGATACCTCTCCCTTCCTCGTTTTCCCAAGGAGGAAGACTAGGTGATCTCTGATGTACATTCGAATTTTGCCATTTTGTTCTAAGGGCCACCCAGCTCTGACATTCTGTGTGCTGACATTCTATGCTTTAAGAGAGCTTCCAGTTCAAATATTCTCTGTTGTGAAATCTATCCTAGAACTGGCATTCTATGTCCCCAGGCTCCTTCCAGCTCTGACATTTTGTGTTCTATGACTCCTTCCTACACGGATAGTCCATGAGTTTAGCCAAGATAGGCTAGATTCAAGCTTACTCTTCTAGCCCTCTCCCCAGTACTGGAGATTAATTATCCCACGATTAATTATTCCATCTCAGTCTCTTACATCCTAATATGACTTTGTTCTTTACTTGAAAGTGAGCAAATGGAAGCTTTTTTAAATAAGGTGAGACAACTCCTTCCAAATCACAGTTACACTGTCAGTTGTAGATATATAGTCTCATTTGTTGGCATTTCTCTTTCATTTTTGAAGAAGACCAATGACATCACAGGGTGATGTCTTGACTCATGTGTGAATTTAAGTAAGGCACAATTGTACAAAGTCATCAGCCTCACTCTCTCTTCCAGTCGCCAAGGTCCAGTGGCAAGACAAAAGTCAGGATGACTGGCCCAAGCTCTAAGCATTCCACAATGCCTACTTCAGCTTCCTTTGTGGCCATTGGAACAAATTGTTTTCAACTGCCCATTCTGCTGGAGGAAGTCTTCACGTGCTTGGGTTAGATATAGTCTCATCTGGTCTGTCTTAGGATCACCAAAATTTCTCTGAGAGAAAGGGGGAATTATTGTATACTCTCCCTACCATAGTCTTATGGTGGCATGTAGTCAATCACGGGTCCCTGAAGATCAGTGTCAGAGGTACGTGAGATCACTCTGGAGCAGCACAGTGAAGTGGGGAGAGACATCATCATATTGGCCACCAAGTGATGTGTTTCTTGGCCATAGCAGCTCCCAAAGACCATCTGCTAGGGCAGATGGCAACCTGGAAATCTGTACCAGTATAGGGCAACACCAGAGAAACCAGGGGGATTTGAAGTGCTAAAGTATTCCTTAGGATCATTATGAGAGGGTAGATTTAGTGCTGGATAGGGGCTGAGAGAGCATCTAGTTGGTACCTCTCATTTTAACTTTTTAATGATTTTTGACCCCTTTTCTTCCCACGTCTCTGTCATTCCTGGATAAATCCTTCATCCTTCCTCTGCCTGCTAAAGCTTCCCTTGAACAAAGACAAAAAAATAAGCCAGTTAGAGGGGGAAATATTGGCCCCAGAGTCACAGCAGTGGGGTTAAAACCCCATCTCTGATAATTACCTCTGTGACCTTAGGAAGTCATATCGCTTGCCTGAGCCTTCATCTCCTCAAATGGAAATGAGGGTGTTGGAGTAGATGGGTTCCGAGGTCCTACATACATCAAAAGCTGGAAGGGACGCTAGAGGCCACCCAGTTCAAACCACTCATTATTGTGTTTGTTTTATAGATGAGGAAATCAAGGCTCAGGAACTCAGTGACTTATCCAAGATCACTCAGGTATTAAGTGACAAAGCTAGGATTTGTGGATATGGAGTCAGGAAGACTCCACGGTGTATTCTCCCTGTCCCCTAGTGAATGAGAGCCCATTTTGTTATCCAGTCTTTGCTTTCATCTAGTTCTAATGCCCTCCCTCTGTTGATGATCTCCCATTTGTCCCATCCGTAAATAGTTGTTTGCATGTTGTCTCTGCCTCTCCCCCTGCCCCGCCCCATGCACCACCACCACCCCTCCCCCTTGAGAGCAAAAACTTTGCCATTCTTGGGACCCTCAGTGTTTAACACAGTGCCTGGTGCATAGTAAATAGCTACAGACTATCTATTCACTGACACAAAACTCTTCTATGAATATTGTGGTGGACAAAATTTGGTCCGAAGTAAGAGATGAAGAAATTCACCTCCCTCCTTTCCTTAGAGAAGTAGGGGATTGTGGGTATTGTACGTTCTCTCAATGGCTGGTGGGTCAGTGCATAGTATGGGATTTTTTTTTTGTCCTTCCCCTTCTTGTGACGTATGCTTAGTAGTACAACCCTCTTGGTGGCAAAATCGCTCTGAGCTTCCATTTCCTTGACTATAAATTGAGAAGAAGAACAGCCCCCTACCAAACAGATGTTTTGTGAGAAACAAATGAGATGATAGATATTTGGCAAAAAAAAAAAAAATTACAAGCCTGGAAGTGTTTTTATAAATATAGCCTATTATCACTATTAAAAGGCATTATTATGAGGTCCAGAAAAGGATACTAACCGACCCAAGGTCACGTAGATAGTAAGTGATAGAGTCGGGATTTAAGCATTCAAATTCAAGTCTTATCACTCCAGCAGCACTGCTATTTTCACCTCACCATGCTGCATCTTGGTAACTGCAATTTAAGGAAAATTAAAAATAGCTTTATACAGATGTTGTGACCCTGAATTTAAAAGGCAATCCAAAAAAAAAAAGGATTGATAATAGAAGCTGGCCAGCTTAGGAGCACATGTGAGTTAAGACCTTCAGCATCCAATCACTGATAAATTGATCATTTTCCACTTACATTTCCAAACTGAACTAGCATACCATCTATGTCAGTTAATGGTGGAGACTGTATCAGCTGGTTCAACAGCTACCAAGGAAAGGCCTGCTAGGAACAAAGATCTTATCTGACTTGTTCTCCCAAGCTGACTAGGGTACTCTCAAACCTTCTAGAAAGCTACCTTAAACCCAGTTCATTGGGAAGGTCAATGATTGGACCAAAATAGGTCCCTGCCCAAGCTCTACTTAATGGTTGTATCTTGTGCCCTCCTGGCTTAGAGTGAATGTCGATGGTAACTGTTTCTCTTTGGAACAGCAACCCTGAGGGTCTTCCCCTCCCAGCTTGATTTTTTTTTTCTAATTAAATGGGCCATCCCTTGACTCACTTCTTAAAGAGGCCTATTCACTGAATGGGCATTACCTCATTCAAAGTGAGAACCTGAAAAGGCCTCAGCCTAAATGGGCTAGGGTTTCCCATTGCATCCTGGGCCATTTCCAGTTCTTCTGGTGAATATCAGGCTGCTGGATCCAGATGGCTCTGGAGGAGAAAGTGAGGCTGGTGACCTTGCATAGCCCTCCCTCACTCAAATCAAAGTTAACTGCAAGTCATGTCATCATTTCCCTGATGCCACGGTCCTCTTCGAAAATGGAGAACACAAGAAAGCTACAGTCACACACAGCTCCCTGGTTCTATGTTATTGTCCTCCCTATAAAACATCAACAACTTAGGGAAACAGGGCCCTTTTCCTGCCTTTTTCCTGTTTGGCCATTCTGAAATTCAAACAGATAATCTTGTTTTCTATTTCCTTGGACGATTTCATCTGTCTGATAGAGGATGGCTCTTTTACAGCCCAGACCCAGATATCTCTGTTTGTGTGTATGCTATTAGAAGGAACTTGCAGGGTTGGGTGAGGGACCAACCTTGGTCTAAACTGTAGCCTCACCCTGTGAACGAGGAGGATAGGAAAGCTGGCAACTTGGCTCGATTTGCTCATCATTAGGCAGCCTGGTGCTCCTTAGGACCCTCTGCTTCAGGGACTCACCATATTACTGTCAGACAGAACAGACAACCATGGTTGGCTTTAGCCCTCCTGTGGCTCAGAACTCCCAAACTCAAGAGATGCACCAACCTCAGCAGGAACTAGAGATTCACACAACCTCTGACAATGGAGAGGCCATGACTGACCTCTCATCTACTTTTCAGTGAAATTTTTGCTGTTGGAAATGACCAATAATGCTGGATTTTACTTTATTTCAAATATTGCTACTCTCTTAGAGACATCCTGGGAAAGCAGCCAGAAGACTGATCTTGGAGTCTGCAATAACTGAGTTCAAGTCCTACAAATGGGAAAATCACTTCACCTCCCAGTGCCCCAGACAACTCTTTTTCTTTTTTATGCAAAATATATTTCCATATTAGCCATGTCGAGGGAGGGAGGGGGTGGGAGGGAGGGAGGAAGGAAGGAAGGAAGGAAGGAAGGAAGGAAGGAAGGAAGGAAGGAAAGTGAAAAAAATAGGCTTCAATCACACTCAGACTTTATCTGGAGGTAGATAGAATTTTTCATCATGAGTCCTTTGGAATTGTCTTGGATAATTGTATTGTTTGGAGTCTTTCACAGTTGAGGAGGGCTTGTGATAGGCATCTGTGGAAAGAGTATGGTTCTCAGATAAAATCACTGATCCTCAACCTATTTAGGAACAAACTCTCCAAGAAGGGGCTCCATGGGATAGTGTACAGAACACAGGATTTTCAGATGAAAAATCTGGTACAAATCCTGCCTGTTCCATTTCCTTATTATGTGATTTCTTACATGAGTTTCTTACCCTCCTTCTGCCTCAGTTTATTCATCTGTAAATGTTGGACTAGAGCCTTCTCAGCCCCAAATGTGTGCTCTTGTGAACATCTGCTCAGCCTCAGAGATAGGGGAAATGGGAAATATGTCATTTATCATATCCTAGGCCTAGAAGGGGCCCTGGAGATCATTGTCATATCATTTTACGGACGGGGAAAATGAGTCCCAGAGAAAGGAATCATCTTATTCAAGGCTGCACAGGTAGTAAGAGGCAGAGTGTTTCTGATCCCAGATGTCCCCCTTGCAAATTCAGCCTCTCAAAGGTCGGCCTCTCAACCTCTCAGGGCCTTGCTTTCTTCATCTGCAAAATGATGGCATTGGACTAAATGATCTCTAAGGTCCCTTCCAGCCAGGATTCAGTGACTCTTGGAGAAAATAGCTGTGTCCTAATTATGCATACAATTGGACCTGAATCCAAAGGGGATCAGCTGCAAGTGCAGTCTTTTTTTCTCCAAGATTGATGGAATAGCCAGTTTCATTTGGCTAATAAATATTGCCCCCTACCTTCTTATGAAGCCCCCAGGGCTCAATATTGACTCAGGGGGCAATGTGCCCAAGCAAGGTTAGCTCCCTAGGGAGATCCATTGTAAATACTGATGCTTACCAGGCCCTGAATAATGGCCTGTGTATCCCCCTTAAGTCTGGAACCCTCTTCTAATGAGTCCTTTTGGGACATGAGTATCTCAACTCCATTGGATGGCGTCCAAGAATGATCTGCCTTATGCAGCATTTTCTCTGTGAGGTTACATAACATTCCAGAGTATAGCTTTCACATAATTCTTGAGATATGTAGGGGAAGGGGCAGGGCAAAAGGATTTGGGACTACAGAGGAGAGAGCTATTGGTCTTTGTTGAAAGTGGAGAGTTGAAAGACTGGTAGAGGAAGGGAGCAATTAGACTCAATTAGAATTTATTAAGCAGGCACAGGGCTAAATATGAGGGAAATATATCGATTAGTCAGTCAATCAGCAAACATTTATTAATTACAGCTTTCCATGGGCCAGGCACTGCACTAAGTGCAGCAATGCACAAAGGAAAGGTATAAGTAGTACCTGCCCTCAAGGAGCTTACCTTCTAACATCAATGCCCTTGAATTCTAATGAGGAATTTACGAAGACAAGGGAGCTCCCAGTCCTGAAGGATATGACATTCTTCTGGGGGTTACAAGTACACAGATACATATATAAGAGAAATCAAGGAAGAGAGTCCCATGTAGCAGGATCAGCTAAGGAAGGCTTCAAGAAGGAGGGGGCACCTAAGCAAATGCTAGAAGAAAGCTAGAAATCCCAGGAGGTGAAGAGAAGAGCAATATGGTTTGGAACACGACCTGTCCAAAGGTAACTTCGAGGAACGGAATGCTGAATTTAGGGACAGCAACTAGGTCAATTTATTTGTGCTGTAGATTGTATGAAAGGAAGTAATACAATGAGGCTGTCAAAACTAGGCTGCAGCCCAATTAGAGAAAATATCCAGTACCAGACTAGGGAGTTTATACTTAATCGTTGGGGCAGTAGGGAGCCTTCGATGGTTTTTGAGTGGAGGAATAACATGGTTAGTTTTCTGCTTTAGGAAGACTATTTTCTCAGCTGTGCAGAGGATGTATTCCACAGGAGAGAGACTAAGGAGGAGGAAGACTAATGAGTAGGCTAATACAGGAGTCCAGGAGAGAGGTGATAAAGGCTTGGACTAGGCTGTTTGAGGAGAGAGAAGAGGACATAGTAAAGAGCTGTTCCTGGGGTAGATTCTACAAGACTTTGACACAGATTAGCTCTTGTGGGTATGAGAGGGAGAAGAGTCTAGGATGCCTGCAGTAGCGAATACCTGCAGGGCTTACGAGCAGCATAGTAAAGACACTCTGAAGATGAATAAAAGAGGAAAAATTGAAATGGGCTAAGGAAAAGAAGAGACGAAAGTTCCTAAGAGATCTGATGTTCATCAAATTTGCCCAGGGATCTTCTCATCGGACTTTGTCTCTCCAGTGCTAGGTACATAGCTGATTGATCTTAGAGCTTCATGCTGCTGTTAAAGCCCTTGTAAGATTGATATTTAAACTAATAAATAAAAAGCAAGCCAACTCTCCATGACCAGGAGCTACTGACTACCATGCATCTGAAGAGTGCAATCATAATCAGGGGAAAAGAAATAAATTGTCCCTTTTTGTTCTAATTTATTTTGGGGGGGTTCCTGACCCCCATTAACTTATCACCAAAGAGGGTTGCTTGGAAAACTGGGGGATTAAGTGACTTGCCCAGGGTCATACAGACATCCGGTGTCAGAGGCAGGATTAAACCCAGGTCTTCCTCCTCCAAGCCTGACCCCCATCCACCACAACATCCTGCTTCTCATTTTGCTTAAAACAATGAATTGTGGCTTTGGCAGCTGTGAAAAGGAACTTGGCAAATGGGCCCTCAGGGCCCAAAAGATTATCAACTCACTTACAGGAACCAAAAAAAATCAGTTTATTCTTATTCTCTAATCCTTCTTATTCTCCAATCAAATCAGTCTTTCCTTCCAAGATATCTCAAATCTTGGTGCTGGAAGTGACCTTAAAAAGAAGGAAAGAAACAAGCATTTATTAATGTCAGGCACTTTGCAGAATGCTTTACAAATATTACCTCGTGTGATCCTTACAACAGCCCTGGGAGGTAGGTGCTATTATTAACCCCTCCCCAACTTTACAGCTACAGAAACTGAGGCAGGCAAAAGTGGAGTGATTTGCCCAGGGTCACACAGCTAATAAATGTCTGAGACTGGATTTGAATTTAAAGGCTTAGCTTTCTATCTGCTGCATCACTTGGCTGCCTCTGAGTAATCCTTACTTCATTCCCCTGCTTCCACACAGAAATCTAAGTTCTATGTTTAGCGCTATTTGGCACCTTAATAACCATCCAAGCCTCGCCTCTTATAGAAGTGAGACCTGAGTCCCAATAAGGTAGGAAGTGGAGGAGCTTGGGATTGAACCCTGGTCCTTCAACTCCTTGTTCATTGATCTTTCCACTATCTTTCAAGTAACTTAATTTGTGAAGTCAAAAGGAAGCAAAGAGGCGATCAGATGACCCTGTCCCCCCTTCCCCACCATCAAGTAGCAAATACCTTCTAAATGGCCCAGAGCCACATTGAGGAAATAAAAAGCAACAAAAGTTGGAGTTACAAAGTAACAGAACCATTGATGGCTAATAACATACTAATAATGTTAATAACATGCTAATAAGGTACATTGGGTGTTCTTGTCTAGTCTATGGAGTTCACAAGTTCTATACCAGCCAATGAGTCAGTCCCAGCAAAGTCTGCCTGTGGTCCCAAGAACAAAATGGCCCCCAAGTTTTCCTTTTATATAAAGAAAAAAATCCCATCTCTAACACTTACTAGTGATGCTTCATCAGGTTTCCTGATTCTCAGGGTTTTTAGGGCAAAAATCAGTGGAGAGAAAAGGTCTTATCTTTTGCCTCTGTTCCCAAAACTATTCTTTGACATTTTTGAGCATTACAATTAGCTGAGAGGGTGAAGAAAAGGAATGGGGGTGAGGGAAAGATTTCTGGCTCATTTTGTGGCTGCTACCCTAAAAGTTTATCATTCAGCATTTGGACATGAGGGCCTCTTCTTATGGCCTATGGGATATATTTATATCTGTGTGTTCCCAGACTTAATGGTTTGGGGACATATCTGTGATTTCACCGATTTGAGGGTCAAGGGTAACAAATATTAAAAAACAATGAAGATCCTGTTAAGTCTGTTTCTGGCCTGAATTTATACGTTAATCCCTAACATTTGAAACCAATCTCCTACTTAAAGTGTGCTATGTAGAGGGCATAAAACAGGGCAGATGTACTCAACTGGTTGTCGTTTGGAGCTTTTGTTCTTGGGAAATCCAACTACACTCAGTGCCTGAACTTCCTCTCGTCTCACTTGATTGCAAACCCTGTGGATTCCTATCTCCTCATTCAACTGAAATTCATCTTTCAGAAGTTGCCAGTGATCTCTTAAATGCCAAATTGAATTTTCTCTATCCTCTTCCTTCCTTTTATATTGTTGATTACCCTCCTCTCTAAATTTTCAAGATGTTGCTCTCTCCTGATTCTCCTCCTACCTATCTGACCACTCCTTCTCATTCTATTTTGTGGATCTTCATCCTGGTCATGCCCGCAAATGGTGGATGTCTCTCAGGGCTTTGCCCTGGGTCCTCTTCTTTTCTAACTCTATCCTATTTCACTCTGTAATCTCATCTACTCTCTCAGCTCCAATTGCCATATTTATTCAATTTCCAGGTCTATATATTCAGCCCTAACCTTTCTCCTGAATACCAGTCTCACATCACCAACTGCCTCTTCGATGTATTGAGGTGAGTATTTCATAGGCATCTCAAACTCAACATATCCAAAACATAATTCATTATCTTTGTCCCCAAACCCTCCCCTCTCCCCAAAAGGGCTCTCTCCTGGGATCCCTTCTTTTCTCCTGGTACACTATTTCACTTGGTAATCTCATCACCTCCCATGGATCCAATGATCATCTCTCTGCTGATGATTCTCAAATCTATTTATCCAGCCTTAACCTCTCTGCTGACCTCCACTTTCATATCTCCATCTTTTTTGGATGTCTCAAACTAGATGTCCCATAGACATCTTAAACTCAATGCATCTAAAATCGAACTCATTATCTTTTCCCCAAAGCCTTCTCTTCCTTCCAAACTTGGCTATTACTGTTGAGGGCACCACCATTATCCCAGTCTCCCAGGCTCACCTAGGTATCATCCTGGATTCCTCACTCTCTCTTACCTTCCCCTACCATATCCAATCTGTTACCAAAAGCTGTAGATTTTACCTTTATATCATTCTCAAATATATGTCCTTCTCTCACCATGCTGGTGCAGGTTTTCATTCCTTCGGAAATGATCTATTCTAATAGCCCAATGATGGGTCTGCCTGCCACAAGTCTCTCCCCATTCTATTCCACCTTCCCCTCAGCTGTCAAATGGATCTTCCTAAAGCACAAGTTTAATCATATCACTAGCCCTTCAATAGACTCTGGTTCTTTCCTATTACTTCAAGTGTCAAATAGAAAGTGTTATTTGGCTTAATTTAAAGAGCATTTCAACCTGGACCCTTCTAATGCTTCCAGTCTTCATAGACTTTATTCCCTTAAAGGATCTAAAATTTTGTAACATTGGCTTTCTAACAGTTCTTCACCTTGGGCCTTTGCCCTGGCTGTCCCCCATGCCTGGAATACTATCTCTCCTTGCCTCTTCCTCCTGGATTCCATGGTTTCCTCAAATCCCACCTGCTTCAAGGAGGCCTTTCCCAGGAGCCAAGCTCCCTTCCAACTGATATTGTCTCTTTTCTAAGATTTCCTTTCATTTACACTATATCCAGGGTGCTCCCAAAGTCTTAGCATGGTTTTAAGCCTTAATAACTTAATATTTAAGTTATAAAAGCTATTAAGTTTCCATAGATTGAAACTGTTCTAAGATTTGGGGGACGCCTTGACTAGTGTGGAGAGGGGTCTGTGTAGGCACACACTAGATACACAGTTTTACATCCTGGCTTTCCCATCAGAATGTAAGCTCCTTGAGGGCATGAGCCATATTTTTGCCTTTCTTCACATCCACAGCTCTTAGCACGTTGTCTAACACACATTAAGTGCTTAATAAATGTTTGTTGATTGACTGACTGACTGACTATAGTGGGGATATGTTGAAAAGCAGTACAGAGCAGTAGAGAACTAGCCTGAAAACCGGGAAGACCAGGGTTCAAGTCCCATCTCCGATCCATACTAGCTGAGTGATCCTGAACAAGTCACCGAACCTCTTAGTGTTCTAGTTGATTCTCGAAGACTATAAAATACAGAGAAAATGCCAACCTTTATTAAAGAAAGAATTTTTGAATTGGGGGGTTCTCTATATTAATGAAATCACAGGTCCACCAGCTATCCAATATGGTTTCTATGAGATGGATCTGCAGGAAGCAAAGGCTTCCACGGTTCCATCGTACCCCAGACAGACAGCTTCCTAGCAAATAGAACATCTCTTACATCATCTCTTATTTCACACAGTAAGAGGATAGAGACACATGACAATGCTGCTCAGGTGTTGCCAAGCACTCAGGGCCATTCCTAAGAAAACATGCCTTTGGGCCATTCATCACCTGGACCCTGGATTTGGGAAACCAAGGAGAACTCAAGGAAAAGAGCAAAATAAAGCACAGTCCCTCAATCAGGAGATACTTCAGCATAAGCACTTCACTTAGATGGTTAACTATACGTTGAGCATATATGCTAAATAGTCATCTAATTCACACATTTTTTAGTCCTTTTTTCATTCAGATCTGACTCTTTGTGACCCCATTTGGGGTTTTCTTGCAAAGATACTGGAGTAGCTTACCACTTCCTTTTCCAGCTCATTTTTCAAATGAGGAAACTGAGGCAAATGGGGTTAAGTGACTTGCCCAGGGTCACATAGATAGCAAATGTCTAAGATCATATATGAACTCAGGAAGAGGAATCTTTCTGACTCCAGGTCTGGCACGCTATCCACTGAGTCATTTAGTTGCCCTAATTCATACATGGTAGCAATTTAAATTATAAGTGAATATCAAATCAATGTTTGAAAATGAGGGGAAAAACATACAGAGGAATGTTTGGTCAAATCTCTATGAAAAAAAAGAGATTGACCACCTTTTCCAAGGAAGAGATGAGAAAGTCAAAAGTAGAAATTGACCATCATCCATATAGGCATACATACATATATGGTACATACACACACACTGTATCTATATCTACAGATATACCTATGTACACAAAAATCCCTTTTGGATTTATAAAACAAAAGACCAAGAATGGGGATAGTAAAGTGCAGAATGTACTGATCTTGAACTCAGGAAAACCTGACTTCAAACCCTGTCTTTGATGTTACTAGCAATG
This sequence comes from Trichosurus vulpecula, assembly GCF_011100635.1. Taxonomy (NCBI): domain Eukaryota; kingdom Metazoa; phylum Chordata; class Mammalia; order Diprotodontia; family Phalangeridae; genus Trichosurus; species Trichosurus vulpecula. The sequence goes on from NC_050574.1 coordinate 46,967,119, forward strand.
TAACCATAGACATGTCATATGGCTTCTCTGAGTCTTAATTTCCCCACCTGTAAAATGGGTCTAATACATATAGTCACCAACTGTGAAGGCTTATTGTGAGGCTCAAGCTGGATAATTCTTGAAATGTCAAAGCCCTATTTGAGGGACCAGCTCTTCCTTCTCACATTTTACAGATAAGGAAACATAAGTGACTTGCCCACAGTCAAATAAATGGCTATTAAGCATCAGAGCAGGGATTCAAATCCAGGTCTCCAGTTTCCAAATCTGATTCCCTTTCCTACTTTGCCAAATCCCACCGCCACTCCATTCATCCTAATATTTGTGTTTTGTAGCCATGTTGCAGATTTCCTGTAGGTAAACCCATTGATGCCTTGAAACCCAGACCTGGTTCTCCATTGTTTGTTCCCCTCTCCCTCCCTCCACTTTTCTGTGTTGCCCCATTTTGAACTTGTAATTATGTCACTTGGGGCTGGAAGAAGGGAAAACTACAAGCAACTCAAGCAGCTGTTGAGTGTCTGCTGTCTGCCCTGTTTTATGGCCAGCCCTGTCTTTCCTTCTCTCTTTCCCACCCTCCCTTACTCCTCCCCTTTCTCTTCCCCTGCTTGTAAGCCCAGACACTCAGTCCTTGCCACTCTTGCGTAGCCCCACAATGGCTCTTGGGAACTCATGTTTGAAACCACTCCATGAAAACAAACCATGTCGATGTACAAGCGATACATTTATCAGATTGGCTGGGATTTCACATGTGACAATTTAAATAAGCAGAATCCATCTGCAAAGACAGGAGGCCAATTCCCTATGGACCCATCTGTGTATGTAGGGAGTGGGGGAGGAGCAGGGGTCAGACAGCATCCACAACCACTTCCTAGGAGGAGAAAAGAAACCAACAACCTGAGCCTTCCCGACTGGTGGTTGCTTTTCATTTGTTTGTTTTTGTTTTTAACCTTTTTTCCAGTTAGTGAGTTGTGGGAGCAAATGGAAAGGACTTGGATTTATTCCTTGCAAGAGCTTCTTAGTTTGATTTCATATTATTGGATCATTGGGCACCATCGTTTTATTTTTGTTTTTGTTTTATTCCTTCTTGGTACGTGAAAGATATGGCGTCTGCCCAAGGACCTAAGACAAGCACCTTGACCAGGGAAAATGAAGATCAACACTAGAGGAAGTCAAAGAAGGCTCATTGAGGAAGGGCATTGCAAAGAAAGGATGCACTGACTCAATCCCTCCCATGTGCCAGGCACTGTGCTAAGTACTAAAGACATATGGGTACAAATCAAAGTCTCTGCCTGTATCGACAATACATAAGTGACTATCCAATCTGGTCTTTATTTGAACACATCCAGTGGGAGGAAAATTATTACCTTCTAGGGCATCCTATGCCACTTTTAGATAGCTCTAATTGTTAGGAAATATCTTTAAGCCAACCCTCTATTTGCTAGCGCTCCTAAATCTGCCCTCTGAATCAGGCTGCCAGGTAACGGTCCTTCAATTACTTAAAGCAGGGGTTCTTAAACTTTCTTATGTCCTGGACCCCTTGGGAAGTATCTGTTGAAGCCTATCAAGCCCTCTGGAAAATTCCCTTTTTGAATACATGAAATCAAAATACAAAGGTTTACAAAGGAAATCAATTCTATTGGAATAAATATGTGTTTTTTTTTCATCCAAGTTCATAAACCCCCTAAAATTTATCTTTAGTTATCTTGGGGAATGGGTGGACCCTGAGTTAAGATCTTCTGTCTTAAAACCTGCTCTCATTTCACAGCTGAGTCTCCCCTTCCTCAGTCTAAACACCCCTATATTATTCAATTGATCTTCATATGACAAGGCCTCCAGGTTCTCCCTCCCCTTCCTTGGAAGTCTTCAAGAGCCCAGATGACTGTCCATTGTTGGGTTGGGGATAGTAGGGATGCTTTTGATGTGTGAGGATCACTATCATCTCTGTTAAGAAACCTCACTTCTTACATTAAGAAGTTTCCTCTGGGAACCACAGGACTTCCTTATATTTGTGTAGAGCTGGGGTGGGGAACCTGTGGTCAAATTCTGTTTTTTAATGAACATCCTGGTTTGTTCTCCTCTGGGCTCTCTCCAGCTTATCAATTACCTTCCTTAAATAGGTGGTTAAGACTCAAAATAAGGCTCTAGATATGGCCTGGCCAGCGTAGAATATGATAGGATTTGTTTTTGGGTAGTTTCAATGATATCCAACTTCTCTTGATCCCATTTGGGTCATTTTCTTGGCAGAGACACTGGAGTCGTTTGCCATTTCCTTCTCCAGCTCATTTTACAGATGAGGAAACTGATGTAAACGGGGTGAAGTGACTTGCCCAGGGTCACAAAGCTAGTAAGTGTTTGAGGCCAGATTTGAACTCAGGAAGATGAGTCTTCCTAACTCCAGTCTGGGCTCTCTATCCACTGTGCCATCACCTCCTTATTCTTGGAAGATATGACTCCTTTGCTGCTGTTCAGTCATGTCTAACTCTGTCCCCATTTGAAGTTTTCTTGGCAAAGATACTAGAGTGGTTTGCCATTTCCTTCTCCAGCTCAGTTTACAGAGGAGGAAAATGAGGCAAACAAGGTTAAATGACTTGCACAGGGTCAAACATCTAGGAAGTGTCTGAAGCCAGATTTGAACTCAGGAACTCAGCTCCGTGCTCTGTCTACTCTGCTGCCTAGCTGCCCATGACTCTTTTAATAGAGCCCCAAATGATATGAACTTTATTTTAGCTTTTTTACATGTCATAGAGCACTGGACCTGGAGTCAGCATGATCTGAGTTCAAATCTAGCCTCAGACACTTACCATGTGACCCCTGGGCAATTCACTTAACCTCTGTCAGCCTCAGTTTCCTCATCTGTAAAATTCAAATAATGACAGCACCTGCCTCTTAAGGTTTCTGAAACTTTAAAGTCCTGTATAAATGCCTTCTATTACTATTATGTCTAGCATTCTCCCAAAACACCCAAATCTTTTTCTCAAACTGTTCTCTTGTATTTATATAGTCAATTTTTCAAACCCAAGTGTAAAATTTTGAATTTGATGCTTTGAGCTTCCTCTTATTAGATCTGGTCCTGTGTTTGAAAGTACGAGGGTATCTTTGGACCCTCTCTGTGTCATCTATTGTGGTAGTGAATCTTTCTGAGTTTGTGTCATCTGCACAATTGACAAGTATGCCTTCTGTACCCTCATCCAAGTAATTGATTCAAAAAATGGCCAAGCAGGTCTTAGCACAGATCCCCAAGGCACTCCACTAGAGACCTCCTTCCAATCTGTATTAACTACTCTTTGGATCTGGCCATTTAAGCAGACTCTACAACTCTTCCATCTCTGATTCGAAGCTGCCTCACCATCCTGGGTCTCCTTTTGCTCATCTGCAAAGGAGGATTCAGACTGATGATCTCTTAGGGCCTTCCCAGTTCTCCCATTCTAGGATTCTCAACTAGTCTAATAGAGGAAAAGAAAAGCAATGGTTCATTTTTGTCTTTGGATACATTATATGTGTGTATGTATGCATGTATTATAACATATTATGATATATAACATGTATTATAACATAGAGCCTGGAGCTTAATACTTGGCAAATTATGGAACCAGACTTCCAGTCCCTGTGGTATCACGCTTTCTTCTCTCTCTCCAGCAAGTATTGTAGGATCATGCATCTAGCATCTAGGGTAGAACACTGGACTTAGAAGCACAGGAAGCCTCATCTTCCTGAGTTCAAATCTGGCTTCAGACACTTACTAGCTGAGTGACCCTGGGCAAGTCACTTCACCCAGTTTGCCTCAGTTTCCTCATCTCTATACTGAGCTGGAGAAGGAAATGGCAAACCACTCCAGTATTTTTGCCAAGAAAACACCAGATGGGGTCACAAAAAGTTGGACAAGACTAGAGGCAGCAGCCTCTAGTGTTGGGAGGGATCTTCAAGGTCAAGTAGTTCAACATCCCTTTACAGATAAAGAAACTGAGGCCAGAGTGGTCTTCACCTGGCTAAGTTCACAAGATTATTAAGTGACACTTTCCTAACATCTACAACCTCTGGTCCCTTGGATCCTGAATTCTGATAGGTGAACTTTCACCTTGGGTGTGTTGGTAAATATTTAACAATGGTCTCTGCAGAAAAAAAAAGTGGACTCAGCACCCACTGTCTGTCTAGACACTCAACGAAACAGTGCATCAAGCCCTGATTTGTCCCTGATTTCCAAGTTCTAAATGCTCACACTGAAAATTTAACAATTGGCCATGAGCCAGTTGGGCTTATATCTATCCTGGTCTCAGGCTCACCATGCCGCTACCATTTCTAAGCGCTGCCTCTATGACGTGTACTCTCTGCCACCCCCTTTTCCAACTCTTGTTCCCCTCTTTTGGGCTGTCTTCAAAAGTCAGAACGTAAGATGCCTGAGAGCAAGGATTGTCTTACTCACCTCTGTAGCTATCCCACACTATCTGGAACAAAGTAAGTGGTTAATAAAATTTTATTTCCCCTCCATGTCATTCCTTTCACCATATTGTTCTCCATTGCCTCAATATTCATGTGGCTTGTATTTATGTCACTTTACCTCTTTTTGAGAGTCAGGCATCAGTTTCTTCATCTGTAAAATGGGGAGATTGGTCCTTTCTAGGTATAATTCTATGACTTATTTCTTTCATCTCCCCCTAAATTACCATTTTCATTTCAAGCACTACAATTTGAACCTCAGTCTTCTGATGCCAGATTCAATTCTTCTCCCACTGAATGCCCTTGCTTTGCATTCTCTTAGGTGTTTAGTTCAAATTTATGTAAGTCTTCAATCTCCCCAGTAATTAGCATTTATAGCATTTATATTTTAAGACAAGTCAGAGCTCTGTTTTCTGTCTCTTTGGTATGCCCCCATAATGCCTAATAGCAACCCCCTCCCTATCATCTCTGTTAAGAAACCTTACTTCTTACATTAAGAATTTTCCTCTGGGAACCACAGTACTTCCTTATATTTTTGTAGAGCAGGGGTGGGGAACCTGTGGCCTTGAGGCCATATGTGGCCTTCTAGGTCCATGGGTACGGCCTTTTGACTGAGTCCAAGTTTTACAGAACAAATCCTTTTATTAAGGGGATTTGTTCTGTGAAGTTTGGATTCAGTCAAAAGGCTGCACTTGAGGACCTAGAGGGCCAGATGTGGGCACAGGTTCCCTATCCCTGAGTGTGGCTTGACCTTGGAAAGCATTTCCCCAACGTCTGTTATTTCGTTGTACCCTTAGAGGCACCTCAGGTTTTCTAAGGGTCTTCCCCTCCCAGATCGATAGTTTCGTGTTGGTAAATGGGCCACCTTTTGTCTCAATTCCAACCTAGTCCTTGGTCACTTAATGATATTTGCTTCAGAAAAACTGTGATCTGGGAAAGACCTAATTTAGAAAGGCCAAGATCACTCACTGCATCCTGGGATATTTCCTGTGACATTGAAATTTGCCTTGCCACTAAACTTCAATGTATCTGGAAGACAGAGTGAGGCTGACAACTTTTCCCAACTCTGCCTCACTTAAATCCAATTCACTTCCAAGTCGAGTCACCCTGGTGATGTCATTGATCCTCTCTGGGAACGAATGACGAACACCAACCTGTGGGTCACTTAAGGTGTTATCATCTTCATGTTGCTGATGGGGAAACTGAGGTTGTTACACAACTGGCTAAGAGAAAGTCCACTGAGCTGCCCTCAATGAGTTCAATTCATGTATGGTATAGTAGTGGGGGAAAAAAATCTCTGGAGTCAGACAGCTTGGGCTCATAACCTACTTCTGATGCTTACTATATGTATGACCTTGGACAAGTCAATTAATTTACCTGGGCCTCAGTTTCCTCTCTGTAAAATGAAGGAATTGGAAGGGAAAAGGCCTCTGAGATTCCTTGGATCAATCCATCAATCATCAAGCATTGATTGTGTGCCAGGCACTGGGAAAAGGGTTAAAGATACAAAAAAAGAGAAAACAGCTCCTGCCCTCAAGAAGTTTACAATCTAACAACAAAACAAGATGTCCATATAGAGGTATATACAAGTTACAAAGTAGATAGAAGGTAGCCTTAGTGGAGATGGTGCTAGAAGCTGGAGGAGCTGAGAACAGCATCCTAGAGGAGATAGCACTTTAACTGAATCTTAATGGAAGCTAGAGATGTCTAGATATACAGTCCTATGAAGTGATTTCTCCAGTACCAACAGAAGTAGTGTATTTGATTGCTTAGCTGCTTCCAATAAGCTTTAAATGACCATGGAGAAAGTGAGGCATGCGACACTGAAAGGCTGGGGAAAGGCAGACACTGAAATGCTGGCCTAATTTTCCAAAAAGAAAAGAGAGTGGAGCTTATCACACATACATATATACACACGCACACACACACTCACACTCAGAACCCTTGTCCAAGAGGAATTAATTATAGAATTATAATTATAGAATTAATTATAGAAGCATTTCTATAGGAAATGAAATGTGAACTGAGTCTTGTAGGAAGTTAGGGATTTTAAGAGGCAAAGGTAAATTTCATTCCAGGCATGAGGCGCAGCCTATGCAAAGGCACAGAGGTGGGATCTGAAGGATATCTAGGATGGTACTCCAGAATGGGAAGGATTTTCTGCTCAGGAAAAAAAAAATGCTCAGTAAGACATCCCAGTGATTTCCCTGATTTTTTTTTCCAAAGCCTGTATGACTTTTTTTTTTTGTCCCAACTGAGGAAAGAGGAGACAGAAAGTGAAGTGGAAAACAGCCAGAGAAATGTGCTTCCTCCCTCCCCTCCCCACCCCCACACACCCTATTTCTTCTTGGCAGTTTGCACTGAAGTCTCTAGTTTAAGTTTGGTTATGTTATTCATGGAAACAGCCTGGCAGTAGAGAAATATGAGTAACACCTGGTCTACTGGTTGGCTACATAAATACAGACAGGGATTGTTTTTTGCCTTTCTTTGTATTCCCAGCACTTAGCACAAAGCCTGGCACATAGTAATCTAATAATATTTATTTATTTATTTATAGTTCTTTAAGATTTGGAAAATGTTTTACAGGTGTTAACTCATTAGGTTCGCAAAGGGCTTAATACATGCTCGTTGACTTGACATACAGTTTCACTAGACAAAGCTGCCTTTTCCTTAAAGGCAAGAAAAAAAAAACAGCCAGAGAGGGGTTCTCCTAACATCTGAGTTGTGAAGACACTGAAAGTTTTATAGTTTGTTTTGTATTTTTTAACACCCCTTCAGTACTTTTAGTTTGCCTTTAGTTCCAGGACTTCCTGGTACCGAACAGTGGTTTTTCCACATGAATATATCAACTCTAAACGTCCTCATTAATCTGCTCAGTTAGTCTGAAAATATGCTAAAAAGCCAAAGGTCAAGGTTAGTGATTCAGCTCCAGATGGGCCAGGTGACTTTGCAAAGAATAACTATGGTGTTACCTATTGCTACCATCAACATCCCAATTATATGGTGCTTTAAGAGATGTCCCCCAAGCCAGCCCTGCCTTGCTGCAAATGCATATATTTCGATGGTCTCACACCCTCACTTCTAATGAGGAGACAAGTCAAAATGTGATGCTTTCCTGATGGCCAGAAAGCAACTTTAGCACTATTGTGTTCAATCCAGCAAACACTGATCAAGTGTGTGCCTGGGGGGGGGGGGGGGGGGGAGGGGAGGAGGAGAAGGGAGAGGAGACACTGTGCTAGACTTTGAAGGAGAGAAAATGCAGTCCCTTTCTTCCTGGGACATCTAGGAGAACAAATATAAATAGATAGGATGTAAAACAATTAAGAAAAGGCTTGTATAAACACAGTGTGTCATAATGGTTGGAGAACTGGATTTGGAGACAGGAAAATGTAGGTTCAAATTCCAGCTCTGAACCTTACTGTCAATCATTTAACCTCCCTGAGACTATCAGGGGTGGGGAACCTGCGGCCTCAAGGCCACGTGTGCCCTCTAGGTCCTCAAGTGGGACCCTTTGACTGAATCCAAATTTCACAGAACAAATCCCCTGAAGTTTGGATTCAGTCAAAGGGCCCCACTTGAGGACCTAGAGGGCCACGTGTGGCCTTGAGGCTGCAGGTTCCCCACCCCTTCTAGGCAACTAAGATTAGCTACTAGATTCTAGAGGTCCTAGTCTTCATTAGAAAAGAGAGATTCCTTGAGTTATTTAGTAAACACATTTGAGAGATGCAAAAACAAAGTGTTATTTGAAGACTAATCTATGATCCTATGATCACATGAATTGGTAGAGAAGGCTCCCTGGAGGAGGTGACATTTGCATTGGGTTTTCAAGGATGGTCGGAGTTTAACAGGAACATTCCAAGTAGAAATAGGTGGGAAATTACAAGGGGAGATACTTGGATAAAATTCAAAGTGGCTAGACGACGTGGTGTGTGGCAGGGAAGCAGTAGGGAAAGACAGGATGATGCCCGACTGAGAAAGACCTTGAGGGAGCTTAAAACTGCAAATCACTAGGCAATGGGAGCCATTGGAAATTTAGAAGCAAGGGAGAGAATGACCAGACCCTATAAGTAAGGAAGTTTCCTCGTCCTAGAAGAAATGGATCACAAAAGGGAGAGAGAGGAGGTCAGAAGTTGTGTTACATTTTTGTTTTTAAAAGAAGAAAAAGGTCTAATTGCAGGAACGGGTCTTTTAAAGTGGTCCTAAGACACGGTTGGGTAGAAATTGGGTTTCCTTGGCCGCGGGCTGAATTTGGCTGGTTTTAATTGTTCTATTTGCAAAGTATAGGGTTTGCTATGGTAACAAGGTCTGGCATCCAGAATGCATGTGAAAATAAAATGTGTTTGAAGGGTGAGGGGAAGTGGGTTGTCCTGGGAGTATTTTGGGGATTTCAAACTCTTTTGAACAGTGGCTGGCTGGAGAAATTGAGGCCACCGGTCCTGGACTGTACCAGGACCTGGCAGCAGGTAGGACAATCTTAACTATCCATTCAAGGACCATCCCATGAGCCAAGGAACCCTATTTAGGGTCGGATCCTGTGCTATGGCCGGGTTCTCCGCCAGCCTCAGCTGTAGCTGACCAGTCGGGGAACTCTCCTTCCTTACCTAGCACAGCCTAGGAAACGTGTGCGGAGGGAGGAGGAGTCAGCCCCCCAGCCAGCCACCCAGGCTTGCATTGTCTCCGGGAAGGTGGGGTGGGAGCGGATTCCCACCCTCGCTAGCCCTCTCAGGTCTGGTCGAGTCTCTCCTGGTCCCACAGTGCCCCCTCCTTCTCCCTGGCTCCACTTGCCCCCTCCCAGCTCTCTTGCTCCACAGCCCGCGCCGCCCCCACCTTCCCCCTTAGTCGCCGGCTTGCCAGAGTAGAGCTCTGGCTGCTCCGCGCGCCCTAGACCAGCGAAGGAGGCAGAGCTCCAGGACGGTGCCCCGCACTCATTTGCCCCCCGAGAGAGGGCTGGGGAGGGGAGGGGGACAATCGCAAGTCCCGAGGAGGGGGTGGTGCCCCGGCTTGGGGCTAGGCACTCTCCCGCTCTCCCAGGGTGCCTCCGGCCTCCTCCTAGCGGGGGGCCTCTGGCCACGGCTGAGGCTGCTGTCCCCGCCTCGAGGCGGGTGTGTCCCCCAGGTGCCGAGCCTCCGAGGTCGGGAGTGCAGGGCGCCCCCCCCACTCACACACCCCTCCGGAGCTCAGGGCAAATGGTAGGCTCCATTTAAAGTGTGCTTGTCCCTGTTCTTCGTGCAGCCCTCGCCTGGGTCTCTGCTATCGCCGCCGCCGCCGCCGCTCCTCCTCTTTCTCCTCCTCCTCTCTCCTCCTCCTCCTCCTCCTCATCCTCCTCCTCCTCCCCCGGCTGCTGCTGCTCTAGCAGCCCCTGTCATTCCTGCGCTGGAGAGCCCGGCGGTGGCGGCCGCGGCGGCTCAGCGCGGAGGGGGAAGGGGGCAGCCAGTGGGGCAGCGAGGGAGCCAACAGGTAGAGCCGGGGCGCCCCGCACCCCGCGCCCCCCGGTGCAGCCCGGGCATCATGCTGCTCTTTGTCACTTCTCTCCTCCCCAGGCCAAAATCCTGAGCATGATGGAAGACAATAAGCAGCTGGCTCTCCGGATCGATGGGGCGATCCAGTCCGCCAGCCAGGAGGTGACTAACCTGCGAGCCGAGCTGACAGCCACCAACCGGAGACTGGCCGAGCTGAGCGGCGGCGGCGGCGGCGGCAGCAGTGGTGGAGGCGGCGGCGGCGGCGGCGGCGGCAGCGGCAGCTGCGACTCCTCGATCATGGAGAACAACCATCACAACGCGCAAGGTAGAGATTCTCCCTCGATCCCCAGAGGGGACCGAACGACCCTTCTCCCTGTCTCTGCGTGTGCGTGTCCATTCATGCGCCCTGCAATGCCCCCTGGCAGGTCTAGCGGAAGGGTCCGCCCGCGCCTCCTGGGGGGAGGCTTGGCTCGAAGGGTGGGCTGGATTCAAGGCTGCCTACCGTCTCACTGCCTATTGCCCACAAAATAGGCTGTAAGCAGGAGTCTAACCTGGCAAAAGCCAGAGAGGGTGTTAATGATTGTTGGATTTAGCCTCCCCCCGCCGTGGGCGGGGGGCTTAGGGAGCATCCTTCGGCGTCTTGTCCCTTAACCCTTGCAGCCGGTCCATCTTGGGCTCTCACCTTAGAGGAAAGTGCAGAGAGCTGTGATTGGTGTCCCCGAACCCCTGGGCACGGTGGACAAGAATCGGAATTGCCCGATAGCAGAGGAGCCGACCCTGGTTTCCTTGGAAGCAGAAAGTGTCATTCGGGTGGCAAGCAAAATCCCAATCAATGGGGAAAAACTTTTCATCTCTGGCTGCTCGACTGTCTGTTCCCTTCCCTCCCCCCAACCCCCTAGGAAAAGCTAGTGATGCTCCCCGCCCCCCAATTTCAGAAAGCTGCTTGGTTCCCTCTTTGGCTGGTTCTGGGGCTCCGAGGTCTGGCGTCAGGTTCACGGACCGAGATGAAAGAGCCAATTGCAGTACTCTGCCGTTCCCACTTCCCTCTACCAAAACTGTGTCCGTTGTCTTCTTTCCACCTGGACTTGATGCTCTCTCCATGTGAATCTAGCCCTGCCACCTCCGCAGCAGCAGCAGCCAGTGAGCGACTCTGCCTGCGACAGTGGCCATGCCCTGCTCAGCAGGGAGTTTAAATTCCCCAGCCCAAAAAACCCCAAACCCTGCCGGAATAGTATTTTTCCCCGGCGATCTTCCTAGACACCCCTCCCCCCCCCCCAAAACAAGGCAGAATAATATCCCCCTGATGATAAAATATGCTTAGTCCTGGACCAGAGGGAATCTGAAGCCTAGGCTAGAAGTGACTTCCTTACAGTTTGCAGAACACATACAGCTGGCCGTGTTGACATTGGCTCCCAAGCAACCTGGTAAACCCCCTTGCAAGGGTTAATGGTAGATGAACTCTCCTTAAAATGTATTGTTTGATTTCTGTGAAGCAAGAAAGTGTGAGTCAAGCCAGGCCATTGAGGATTTCTGCTAATCACCCAAGTGTTTAAAATCTCAGGAGTTGCTGTCTATAAAATTAAATGTAATTGTAACCCTTAAGCCCTTGAAATCCAAAGCAAGGAAAAGATGCTGTTCGTTGCTTGGTGCCTTTTGAAAAGCTGGCTAGGGCCAAGAGAGGGTCCTATATAATCATTCCTCAGTCAGCCCTGAAACAGATGTCTTGTTTATTTCAAGACCCCCGCCCTTCTCCAAGAAGTTGACAGAATATTCAGGTTCATCGGCATGGGTCCTGGTGCTTCAGTGAGTTGAATTTGAACCTGAAGATTAGCTGTGGTCCATAAAATCCGGTTCCCAATCCTATCTAGATATCCAACTCCCCCACTTCCTCCCCAAGAGTGGTGTGAGGTTCCTGAGGACCAGCTCACTTGTGCTGCAACTGAATGGGCATTATGTAAGGCTGATGAATGAGCTGTCTTCTAGGGTTTGGCATAAGGGTTGCAAAGTGGAAACTGGACAGATTTCAGTAACTTATCCCTAGCTACCTTAATGTATATGTGTTAAGTCACAGATGATATGCCTGAAGATTTTGTGGGATACCCAATCTCAGAGAGATAGATTGTGAAGCATTGCTTGGGATTTATGGACAGGGGTTTTTCTAATGTGACAGAAACTAAGAATTGACGCGGTGCTAAGGATTACAAGTCAAATTCTAGAGGTCTAAGCCGTCTGACTCTTGATCACAACCCCCCCTCCCCCAAAAGAGGAAAGTTTGGCATGCTCACTGGTTATAAAACAGATTGGAATAAATGTGTGTCGCGATTTATGGGATTAATTTTCAGTTGGGAGTGACTAGATGAGAGATGAATTCTCACTCTAGAATAGGTCACATTGTTGCTGGATGCGGTCAGGTGGCTCAATTTCTTGGCCTCCTCTCACCCCCACCTAAATGCATCAGCTGTAAAAGTGCAAATGCTTCTTGACCACCCCAATGGTCCTAAAATCCTCAAATGGGAGACACTAAAGGCAGTAACCACTCCAGGTAAATGTTAAGAGCCTCCTTGTTTGAACTCACTTTAGTAAGAGTTGCCAGCTCATCTCCCTTTAAATTGATGTGAATTTTCACTCATGTGTGGTTTTTAGAAAAGGAAGGGGGCTATATGGCAGGCAGATGTTATTTACAGGAGTGCTTCTTAAACCTGATGTTTTCTGCCTTATTAGGGTGGAAGAGACCCTCTGTAAATGAAGGCAGGCAAGGAGATGTGGAACCGTATCAGATTCATTTAAGAGGATTCTTAGAGGATTCTTGCTTCTTGATCACCTAAGGCTAGAGTAGCTCCCAGCCTCTTAGTCTAGCTTGCTGTTCCAAGTTAGCCTCCTCAATTATACTCTGATGGTTTTAATTTTGAATGTGCTCATTAGGGTCATTAAGTCCATGATTTAAGATAATTCCCATTTGTTGGTGTTCTATGCAGTTGTTACTACTCATATTGTGACTTTAAAAATTGAATGACATAAACTTTTATGAAAATTGTTAGCACATGCCTTTAATTTAAAAAAGAACCTAACAGGTATTAGAAATGTATCAGAATACTTGGCACATAGAAGGCATTTACTAAATGCATGTTGATTTATCAACTGTTCCTTTTTTTCCCCTAATATTATCATAAACAGATATTGAGGAATTTGCTTCCCCCCCCCCATGACAAGGTTGCAATCTGGCCATGGGGGGGTGAAAAAGAGGAGCCTTTAATTAATTAAGAATCTTAACCTATCCATCATCAGATGCTTTATCCAGCTGACCATCCAGCAGGAAGCCTTTGGGACACCTTTGGCTCTAGAGCTTGGGTTCTCAGGGTGGATAAATGTACTCTTGTCATTTAAACAAAATATGAACTCTGCTGGTCCCCTCCGTGAGCCTTGTGTGGTTGCTATGTAACCGAGTCTCGAAAGCGAACTGTTACAAATCGGGGGGTTAGTCACTTTGCAGCATCTTCTCCTGGAATCTGTGTTGAAAGAGTGCATGGCAGGCAGCCCATCTTGCCGTGTTCTCTCTTCTCTCAGTGAGTTGAGTAATCCCTAATGAGGACACAGGCACCCACTGCAGAGGGCATCACCAGTGAGAGGTGTTACATTCCGATGATCCCCCTGAACAGCAGCAGGAGGTTGGTGGGGTCGTAAACACATTTGACAGGTAGACAGAAGGAGGTTCAGAGAGGACAGGGTCCAGCATTTGCACAAGCACATCTTGTTTGTAGCCAGGGAGCTGATTTGTTTAAAGAGATGTCTCCGAGCCATCGGCCTCCAAGTAGCATCTCTAGGAAAATATGCTTATGATGCTTGCAGGTTTGGGAGGGCAGGGGGGTGGTGCAGGGAGCAATTTGTTTCTCTGAAAAGCTTGTGTCTGATGAATGCCTAATATTAAATTCAAAAGGTTGCTTTGCTACATATATAATAAAGCAATTAAGCTGCATTATAACCAACTCAAACAGGTGTTAGCTATATATGACATAAGATGCTTATGCCCAGTAGGAGATAAGCTTATTGCTTAAACTGTATAGTTTGTTGTGTATGTGATTTTGCATGTGTGCGTGCGTGTGTGTGTGTGTGTGTGTGTGTGTGTGTTTAAAGAAATAATTCTTTTTATACTCAGGCAAAGAAACACAGAATGGAAGTGTGGCTAGCTTCATTGCTTAGTGTAAAGGTTGTAGAAACAACCTAGCCTAGTTACTAGAGAGGCAGCCTTGGAATCAAGAAGGTCTTGGATTCAAGTGTTGCTGCTGATGTATTCTGGTCACATAAGCATGGGCAAAGTCATGTACTCACTCAATGGCCCAGGCACCTTGCATTGTAAATTATAGCAAAGTAGCCTATCTTCATTGCTGGGTGGAGTTTTCATACTTAGAGTTCCCTATGGGAAGGAAATCACAGATGCAGAGTCTATCCATCAAAACACATTGCATATACATGCACCTGCATGCTGCTGTATGGATTCCTTTCCTTCTGAGATTATTTACTGCTTTCACTCTCCAGATCTTGTGCCTACTAGTTGATTGGATATTTCTCCCTCATTAAAATATGAGCTCCTTGAGGGCAAGAACTATGGTTTTTTTTTTTGTTTTTCTTTGTATCTGTAGGATTTAGCACAGTGCCTGACACATACCAAATTCTTAAAAGCTTCTTGACTTACTTGACTATATTCATGCAAAGAAATGCATAGTAGAAATGTAGTTAGCTTGATTCCTTAGCATTCCCATTTTAATTTATAGAAGACTTAGGAAAAGAGAAGTGGTGTATTGTAAGGGCCAGCCTTGGAGAGAGGAAGACCCAAGGTCAAGTCCAGCCTGCCCCATACTAGCTGAGTGATCACAGGCAGGTCATCCAATCTCTCCCTGCCTTCAGGAAGTCTCTAAGAGCATAGGTTGCAAATAAATTGTGTTGGTGAAAGGAGTTTCCATTTAGTTTATTCCCTGTAACAGTGAAATAACAGGTCTGACTCCATAGATAGATAGATAGATAGATGCATGCATGCATGCATGCATGCACAAAACCCAGTGCAGAGTGGAAATACGGTTACCTTTCTTCCTTAAAAGCATAAAAGACTAAGTTTCCAATCTAATTTGTAGACATAAAATTGAAGAGTTTCTTAGACAAGTGTAGCTCTTCCCAAATGCAGTCAGACTCCATAGTCCTAACCCCTCACTGGTGGCTGCCACTAGGCATTACTGTCCCAGGACTAGGAGTCTAGCAGTTAAGTGATAATAACCTACGGAGTGAATAGGTTTATTATACGTTGGCTGAAACTCTAGGAAGCCAGAACTTCGTAATGTTAATTCTTGGCTTTGGGGAGCCTCATCGTGATTTATCCCACCGTTACTCATGAGAATTTGGACTTTAGTATTTCTTTTTTTTCCAGAGAAGATGTTCTTACAGACTATTTAGGTGATTTTGGTTGTAACTGGTTGTAGATGCTTCCTTCTGGGAATGATAATATGATTTTGAACAAGAAGAAACCTTAAAAGTCATTGATTCTAATCTACCGGCACTATTGATGAGAGAAGTTAAGTTATTTGCCCTTGATCACACTAGTAAGTGTCTCAGGCAGATCCAAACTTGGGTTTTCCTGGCTCTTAATTCCAGTATCCCATCCATTATACCACTCAATGAAAATCTGGAGTTCATTCAGAGAGGAGTCCAGGATGGTGAAGTGACTCAAACCTAGGTCATATAAGGATGTCCTGAAGAACCTAGGAATGCTTAACTTGGAAAAGAGATGACTGGGGGATGGGGCAAGGATTCATGGAGGCAGAAACAAGATCGCTATCTTCAAGAGTTTGGAGGATTCTTCTGTGGAAGAGAGATTAGGAAATTCTTATTTGGCCAAGGAGGTCAGAGATTTTGAAGAACAGGTGAAGAATTATAAAAATTCTCTCTCTCTTTCTCTCTCTCTCTCTCTCTCTCTCTCTCTGTCTCTCTCTCTCTCTCTCTCCTCTTTCTCTCTCTCTCTCTCTCTCTCTCTCTCTCTCTCTCTCTCTCTCTCTCTCTCTCTCTCCCCCCCACCTCTCTCTCTCTTTTTCTCCCCCTCTTTGTCTCCGTCTCTTTCTGTCTCTCCCTGTCTGTCTCTCCAATTAGACCTGTCCAAAATTGAAATGAGATGCTTCCAGAGAGGATGAGTTCCCATCACTGGAATTCTTCAAATATAAACTGCCTGACCACTTGTCACAGATATGATAAATAAGATTCATAGAACTCAGTAAAAGATGACTTAGATTACCTATTAGATTCCTTCTATTAGTCAACAAGCATTTATTTCTTTTCCTTTTTCTACTCTGCTTTAAAAAATGAATGTTTTTCAATAAACAAAATTCCACCTTGTTTCCCACCCATCTCTCCCACAACC